>NC_047042.1:71792768-72096998 GCF_011762595.2 Tursiops truncatus | reverse complement strand
ATGACAGAAGCATAGACAATAAATTAGAAACAAACTAGATGTTATAGTGTTTATTGTCATAATCCAGTTGTTGAAAGTGGAACTCATTTACCAGATGATGTTACACATTGCATTTGTTTGGTTTTTATTTGGTAGGTCCCAGCACACCTGGAAAGTTCTGCTAGGACTCAGCTACAGAAAGTTCAGAGACAGCAAGTAAAACCTTTCATGACCCTTGACCACCAGATCGTCCATCAGACTCTTAAACGATCACACCCTCCAACACCAAGCAGTGCACTTCTGGTACAGCATGGACACCAGTCTCCTGAGAGTAACACTGGACCCACTGGAAATCCACTCACCAAGTTGCTAACTCTTGGGAAAGAAGATGACAATGTGGAATGGCATGTATGTCTAATGGCTGCTTATGAAAATATATCATCAGTTTCTTGGGAAAAAAAATACCTCAAGAAATTGAAGTCAAATTTTTATAGTAAACATTCCATATGCAAATTTATTTAACAAAAGGATGTCTTAATTTATTAATTTGTAATAATTAGTTATGCCCATAAGAATTGTTATGCATAAAATATAACAATTCATTTTTTAACACTCATTTCAGTTTTGTATCAATGTGAGTCAAAGCAGGTTCTAATAGTAATATGTTAAGAAGAATTAGCTTTAATTGTAATGGTTTTCTGATAACTTTAGTTAAAACATTTATCAACAGTTACATTATCTGAAGTACCCATTAAGATAAAACAAGCAAAAGAATAAATAACAGTAAACATGTGCTCTAGAAATGTTTATCAGAATGGGACTAATAATCTTCTTGCACTTAATATTTTGTAGAATTAAATCGGAATTTATTACTATTGATTATCTATCCATTCATTTCTATTTTCAACAAATACTTGCCTACCATTTACTAAATAAGAGGAAATTAGAGGTGCTGAGGATACAAAATTAATGAGTGTCTAGCTTCGTGGAGTTCATAATTATTGTGACTTGCTTGTAAATGAACCTTCAAAAAATACTGAAGAATGAGTAGAAGTGGGAGAAAACTAGAACTAGAAAACTAGAACTGGGAAAAAGAGTTCCTTTAATATCTCAATGTAGAAAAACTACATCAGTAACTGAACTTTCTATTCTTTTCTTTTTCTTTTTTTCCATTTGATTTTTAGATGGAGACATGGTTCTATGATCTCCCAGATTTAATCTCCCAATCTACATTCCTGGTGATTATTACTGATTTCAGGTCACTGCTTTTTAGCTAAGTCTGTAGCCTCCAGGTACAAAATAGATGTTAAGTATATCATTATTTGAATTCCAAATGTTAGAGGAAGATTTTCTTTTGCAAATTTTATGTTAATCTAGAAAAGAGAAAAGAATAAGGACCTGGTAGATTGTTTAATAAAATATAAAACAACCACAAAACAGGACTAGTTGAAATCTAAAACTAAACATAGATCTCTACATGTATATTTACTTAAACTTTTCAGTAGTGGATATACAAAGAATTTTCAAAAAAAAATGTAGAACTAGGTTCTCTATTCACTCTATGAAGATAATAAAAATATATGTAGGTTGAAAATCATCTGTACAGTAAATATTAGAACTCACCCAATACAACTTTTCTTACAACCACCTTCTTCCCAAGTTCATTTCCTTGTGTGGAAGAGTGATTCCCAAAGGAAAAAACAAATCGCAAAGGATATGCATATGCCAGCCAATTCTAGGCAAAACCCAGAAAATGATCTTATTATGTGTCTTATGAAATATGTCTTCTAAAAGATGAGAAAGGATAAGTAACATATATCAGTCTTCTCGGTTTTTCTTAGATAACATTTTTATTCCTTAGGCACACAGATTACCTTTTATTTTATAATAAGTTTGTATAAGAGAAATTTACCTGATCTTAGTGGACCTTTAGGTGGTGTCAGTCAAAAGGAGTTGCATGGCTGGGAAGGGTTGAAAGCCTCATTAAGTGCAGTGGTCTAGGGACAACATGCACATTGGCTGCAGACAAACACTTTCTATTTTTTTAACCATTGTTCTTTAAACTGTGTATATAAGTCTCTTCAACCATTAATGTCAATCACAATTTTATTCCATCTGTTATAGTTTTAATGTGTGTTTTCTTTGAATTTGACTTATCGTGTACACATTTTCACATAGTGCCGTCAATTCCAGTCTTGCTATCTTTAGTAGCTAAGATGTATCCTACCTTGTTGCCATTTCCTAATATTCTTTTTTTTTTTAAACATCTTTATTGGAGTATAATTGCTTTACAATGTTGTGTTAGTTTCTGCTCTATAACAAAGTGAATCAGTTATACATATATATATGTCCCAATATCTCTTGCCTCTTGCATCTCCCTCCCTCCCAACCTCCCTATCCCACCCCTCTAGGTGGGCACAAAGCACCAAACTGACATCCCTGTGCTATGCAGCTGCTTCCCACTAGCTATCTATTTTACATTTGGTAGTGTATATATGTCAATGCTACTCTCTCACTTCGTCCCAGCTCACCCTTCCCCCTCCCTGTGTCCTCAAGTCCATTCTCTACATCTGCGTCTTTATTCCTGTCCTTCCCCTAGGTTCATCAGAAACTTTTTTTTTTTTTTTTAGATTCCATATATATGTGTTAGCATGCAGTATTTGTTTTTCTCTTTCTGACTTACTTCACTCTGTATGACAGACTCTAGATCCATCCACCTCAATACAAATAACTCAGTTTCGTTTCTTTTTATGAGTCAGTAATATTCTATTGTATATATGTGCCACATCTTCTTCACCCATTCATCTGTGAGTGGACACCTAGGTTGCTTCCATGTTCCAGCTATTGAGAATAATGCTGCAATGAACATGTGGTACATGACTCTTTTTGAATTATGGTTTTCTCAGGGTATATGCCCAGTAGTGGGATTGCTGGGTCATATGGTAGTTCTATTTTTAGTTTTTTAGGGAACCTCCATACTGTTCTCCATAGTGGCTGTATCAATTCACATTCCCACCGACAGTGCAAGAGGGTTCCCTTTTCTCCACCCCTCTCCAGCATTTATTGTTTGTAGATTTTTTGATGCTGGCCATTCTGACTGGTGTGAGGTGATACCTCATTGTAGCTTTGATTTCCATTTCTCTAATAATTTGTGATGTTGAGCATCCTTTCATGTGTTTGTTGGCAGTCTGTATATCTTCTCTGGAGAAATGTCTATTTAGATCTTCTGCCCAGTTTTGGATTGGGTTGTTTGTATTTTTGATATTGAGCTACATGAGCTCCTTGTATATTTTGGAGGTTCATCCTTTGTCGGTTGTTTCATTTGCAAATATTTTCTCCCATTCTGAGGGCTGTCTTTTCATCTTGTTTATGGTTTCCTTTGCTGTGCAAAAGCTTTTACGTTTCATTAGGTCCCACTTGTTTATTTGAACTGTGATTAAAAATCTTCCAACAAACAAAGCCCAGGACCAGATGGCTTCACAGGCAAATTCTATCAAACATTTAGAGAAGAGCCAACACTTATGCTTCTCAAACTCTTGCAAAATATAGCAGAGGGAGGAACACTCCCAAACTCAATCTACGAGGCCACCATCACCCTGATACCAAAACCCGACAAAGATGTCACAAAAAAGGAAAACTACAGACCAATATCACTGATAAACATAGATGCAAAATCCTCAACAAACTACTAGCAAACAGAATCCAACAGCACATTAAAAGGATCACACACCACCATCAAGTGGGGTTTATCCCAGGAATACAAGGATTCTTCAATATTCACAAATCAATCAATGTGATACACCATATTGACAAACTGAAGGATAAAAACCATATGATCATCTCAATAGATGCAGAAAAAGCTTTTGACAAAATTCAACACCGATTTATGATAAAAAACTCTCCAGAAAGTAGGCATAGAGGGAACTTACCTCAACATCCTAATATTCTGTGATTGGTGCTAAGAGTCATTGTCACAAAGCAGAAAGTTTGGAGTCTTCAGAGTCAGGCACCATGAGATTAGTACCACCACTTAGTTGTTGTGTGGTCTCAATCCTTAACCTCTCTCACCAACATTTCTATGGTTTGAAGAGTTGTCTTATATATAAATTTATATATTTATTTACATTTTATTTTTGGCTGTGTTGGGTCTTCATTGTGGCATGTGGGGGCTACTCTTCATTGTGGTGTGTGGGCTTCTCATTGCAGTGGCTTCTCTTGTTGTGGAGCACGGGCTCTAGGCACACGGGCTTCAGTAGTTGTTTTATGTGGGCTCAGTACTTGTGGCTCGTGGGCTCTAGAGTGCAGGCTCAGTAGTTATGGCACACGAGCTTTGTTGCTCCACGGCATGTGGGATCTTCCTGGACCAGGGCTCGAACCTGTGTCCTCTACATTGGCAGGCGGATTCCTAACCACTGCACCACCAAGGAATTCCTTGAAGAGTTGTTTTGATGCTTATATTTCCAGTTGGGTTGGGGGGAACTTCTGTCATCTTTTATTTTTATAATTATTTTAACATTATTTTATTTTTTCAGCTTGATTGTGAAATAATTGACATAATCATTATATATGTTTGAGGAATACAGCATGATGATTTAATTTACACATACTGTGACATGATTACCACAATAGGTTCAGCTAACATCCATCTTATCATATAGATACAGTAAAAAAAAAAAGCAGAAAGAAGAAAAGAAAAAAAATTTCCTCTTAACGACTTTCCTGTATGTCATACAACATTGTTAAATATAGTCATCACATTGTAGTACGTTATATTATATAAGTACTAGTTGTAGTACTTATATAAGTACTAGGGTACTTATTTATCTTAGTACTGAAGTTTGTACCTTTTCACCACCTTCCTCCAATTCCTCACCACTCCGACCGCCAACTTCTGGTAGCCACAAGTCTGGTCTCTTTTTTTTGTTTGTTTTTTAACATCTTTATTGGAGTATAATTGCTTTACAATGTTGTGTTAGTTTCTGCTCTATAACAAAGTGAATCAGTTATACATATATATATATGTCCCAATATCTCTTCCCTCTTGCATCTCCCTCCCTCCCAACCTCCCTATCCCACCCCTCTAGGTGGTCACAAAGCACCAAGCTGATCTCCCTGTGCTATGCGGCTGCTTCCCAATAGCTATCTATTTTACATTTGGTAGTGTATATATGTCCATGTCACTCTCTCACTTTGTCCCAGCTTACCCTTCCCCCTCCCCGTATCCTCAAGTCCATTCTCTAGTAGGTCTGCATCTTTATTCCTGTCTTGCCCCTAGGTTCTTCTGAATATTGTTTTTTCTTTTATTCTTTTCTTTTAGATTCCATACATATGTGTTAGCATATGGTATTTGTTTTTCTCTTTCTGACTTACTTCACTCTGTATGACAGTCTCTAGGTCCATCCACCTCACTACAAATAACTCAGTTTCGTTCCTTTATATGGCTGAGTAATATTCCATTGTATATATGTGCCACATCTTCTTTATCCATTCATCTGTTGATGGACACTTAGGTTGCTTCCATGTCCTGGCTATTGTAAATAGAACTGCAATGAACATTTTGGTATATGACTATTTTTGAATTATGGTTTTCTCAGGGTATATGCCCAGTAGTGGGATTGCTGGGTCGTATGCTAGTTCTATTTTTAGTTTCTTAAGGAACCTCCATACTGTTCTCTATAGTGGCTGTATCAATTTACATTCCCCACCAATACTGCAAGAGTGTTCCCTTTTCTCCCACCCTCTCCAGCATTTATTGTTTGTAGATTTTTTGATGATGTCCATTCTGACCAGTATGAGATGATATCTCATTGTAGTTTTGATTTGCATTTCTCTAATGATTAATGATGTTGAGCATTCTTTCACATGTTTGTTGGCAATCTGTATATCTTCTTTGGAGAAGTGTCTATTTAGGACTTCTGCCGCTTTTTGGATTGGGTTGTTTGTTTTTTTGATATTGAGCTGCATTTGTTGCTTGTATGTTTCGGAGATTAATCCTTTGTCAGTTGCTTCATTTGCAAATATTTTCTCGCATTCTGAGTGTTGTCTATTCATCTTGTTTATGGTTTCCTTTGCTGTGCAAAAGCTTTAAGTTTCATTAGGTCCCATTTGTTTATTTTTGTTTTTATTTCCATTTCTCTAGGAGGTGGGTCAAAAGGATCTTGCTGTGATTTATGTCATAGAGTGTTCTGCCTATGTTTTCCTCTAAGAGTTTGATGGTGTCTGGCCTTACATTTAGGTCTTTAATCCATTTTGAGTTTAATTTTGTGTATGGTGTTAGGGAGAGTTCTAATTTCATTGTTTTACATGTAGCTGTCCAGTTTTCCCAGCACCACTTATTGAAGAGGCTGTCTTTTATTCCACTATATATTCTTGCCTCCTTTATCAAAGATAAGGTGACCATATGTGCGTGGGTTTATCTCTGGGCTTTCTATCCTGTTCCATTGATCTATATTTCTGTTTTTTGTGCCAGTACCATACTGTCTTGATTACTGTAGCTTTGTAGTATAGTCTGAAGTCAGGGAGCCTGATTCTTCCAGCTCCATTTTTCTTTCACAAGACTGCTTTGGCTACTCGGGGTCTTTTGTGTTTCCATACAAATTGTGAAATTTTTGGTTCTAGTTCTGTGAAAAATGCCAGTGGTAGTTTGATAGGGATTGCATTGAATCTGTAGATTGCTTTGGGTAGTAGAGTCATTTTCACAATGTTAATTCTTCCAATCCAAGAACTTGGTATATCTCTCCATCCGTTTGTATCATCTTTAATTTCTTGCATCAGTGTCTTATAGTTTTCTGCATACAGGTTTTTTGTCTTCTTAAGTAGATTTATTCTTAGGTATTTTATTCTTCATGTTGCAATGGTAAATAGGAGTATTTCCTTAATTTCTCTTTCAGATTTTTCATCATTAGTGTAGAGGCATGCAAGAGATTTCTGTACATTCATTGTGTATCCTGCTACTTTACCAAATTCATTGATTAGCTCTAGTAGTTTTCTGGTAGCATCTTTAGGATTCTCTATGTATAGTATTATGTCATCTGCAAACAGTGACAGCTTTACTTCTTCTTTTCCAATTTGGATTCCTTTTATTTCTTTTTCTTCTCTGATTGCTGTGGCTAAAACTTCAAAAACTATGGTGAATAATAGTGGTGAGAGTGGGCAACCTTGTCTTGTTCCTGATCTTACTGGAAATGGTTTCAGTTTTTCACCATTGAGTACAATGTTAGCTGTGCGTTTGTCATATATGGCCTTTGTTATGTTGAGTTAAGTTCCCTCTATTTATTGTCATTTGCTTCTAGGTATTTTTTGATTTCCTTTCGATTTCTTCAGTGATCTCTTGGTTATTAAGTAGTGTGTTGTTTACCCTGCATGTGTTTGTATTTCTTACAAATTTTTTCCTGTAATTGATATCTAGTCTCATAGTGTTGTGGTCAGAAAAGATACTTGATACGATTTCAATTTTCTTAAATTTACCAAGGCTTTATTTGTGACCCAAGATATGATCTATCCTGGAGAATGTTCCATGAGCACTTGAGAAGAATGTGTATTCTGTTGTTTTTGGATGGAATGTCCTATAAATATCAATTAAGTCCATCTTGTTTGATGTATCATTTAAAGCTTGTGTTTCCTTATTTATTTTTATTTTGGATGATCTGTGTGTTAGTCAAAGTGGGGTGTTAAAGTCCCCTACTATGATTGTGTTAATTTCCCCTTTTAGGCTGTTAGTAATTTCCTTATGTATTGAGGTGCTCCTCTGTTGGGTGCATAAATATTTACAATTGTTATATCTTCTTCTTGGATTGATCCCTTGATCATTATGTAGTGTCCTTCTTTTCCTCTTGTAATAGTCTTTGTTTTAAAGTCTATTTTGTCTGATATGAGAATTGCTACTCCAGCTTTCTTTTGATTTCCATTTGCATGGAATATCTTTTTCCATTCCCTCACTTTCAGTCTGTATGTGTCCCTAGGTCTGAAGTGGGTCTCTTGCAGACAGCATATATATGGGTCTTGTTTTTGTTTCCATTCAGCAAGCCTGTGTCTTTTGGTTGGAACATTTAATCCATTCACGTTTACAGTAATTATGGATATGTATGTTCCTATTACCATTTTCTTAATTGTTTGGGGTTTTTTTTTGTAGGTCCTTTTCTTCTCTTGTGTTTCCCACTTAGAGAAGTTCCTTTAGCACTTCTTGTAGAGCTGATTTGGTGCTTTTGAATTCTCTTAGCTTTTGCTTGTCTGTAAAGCTTTTAATTTCTCCATCAGATCTGAATGAGACCCTTGCTGGGTAGAGTAATCTTGGTTGTAGGTTTTTCTCTTTCATCACTTTAAATATGACCTGCCAGTCCCTTCTGGCTTGCAGAGCTTCTGCTGAAAGATCAGCTGTTAACCTTATGGGGATTCCCTTATGTGTTACTTGTTGTTTTTCCCCTGCTGGTTTTAATATTTATTTTTTGTATTTAATTTTTGATAGTTTGATTAATATATGTCTTGGCATGTTTCTCCTTGGATTTATCCTGTATGGGACTCTCTGTGCTTCCTGGACTTGATTAACTATTTCCTTTTCCATATTAGGAAGTTTTCAACTATAATCTCTTCAAATATTTTCTCAGTCCCTTTCTTTTTCTCTTCTTCTTCTGGGACCCCTATAATTCGAATGTTGGTGTGTTTAATATTGTCCCAGAGGTCTCTGAGACTGTCTTCAATTCTTTTCATTCTTTTTTCTTTATTCCTCTCTGCAGTAGTTACTTCCACTATTTTATCTTCCAGGTCACTTATCTGTTTTTCTGCCTCAGTTTTTCTGGTATTGATCCCTTCTAGAGAATTTTTTATTTCATTTATTGTGTTGTTCATCACTGTTTGTTTGCTCTGTAGTTCTTCTAGGTCCTTGTTAAACATTTCTTGTATTTTCTACATTCTATTTCCAAGATTTTGGATCATCTTTACTATCATTATTCTGAATTCTTTTTCAGGTAGACTGCCTATTTCCTCTTCATTTTTTAGGTCTGGTGTGTTTTTGCCTTGCTCCTTCATCTGCTGTGTGTTTCTCTGTCTTCTCATTTTGCTTAACTTACTGTGTTTGGGGTCTCCTTATCGCAGGCTGCAGGTTTGTAGTTTCCATTGTTTTTGGTATGTATCCCCAGTGGCTAAGTTTGGTCCAGTGGGTTGTGTAGGCTTCATGGTGGAGGGGACTAATGCCTGTGTTCTGGGGGATGAGGCTGGATCTTGTCTTTCTGGTAAGCAGGTCCATGTCTGGTGGGTGTGTTTTGGGGTATCTGTGGCCTTATTATGATTTTAGGCGGCCTCTGTGCTAATGGGTGGAGTTGTGTTCCTTTCTTGCTAGTTGTTTGGCATAGGGTGTCCTGCACTCCAGCTTGCTGGTCGTTGACTGGAGTTGGGTCTTGGCATTGAGATGGGGATCTCTGGGAGATTTTCACTGTTTGATATTACATGGAGCTGGGAGGTCTGTTGTGGACCAGTGTCCTGAACTTGGCACTCCCATCTCAGTGGCAGAGTCCTGATGCCTGTTTGGAGCACCAAGAGCCTGTCCTCCACATGGCACAGAATAAAAGGGAGAAAAGAAAGAAAGAAAGAAAGAAGATAAAGTAAAATAAAATAAACGTATTAAAATAAAAAATAATTATTTAGAGAAAAAAATTTTTAAGCAGTAAAAAAAAAAAAAAAGGCAAGACAGAACCCTAGGACAAATGGTAAAAGCAAAGCTATACAGAAAAAATCACACACAGAAGCATAGACATACTCACAAAAAGAGAAAAAGGGAAATATACATATATATATCATTGCTCCCTAAGTCCCCCTCCTCAATTTGGGATGATTCGTTGTCTATTCATGTATTCCACAGATGCAGGGTACATCAAGTTGATTGTGAAGATTTAATCCACTGCTTCTGAGGCTGCTGGGTGAAATTTCCCTTTCTTTTCTTTGTTCTCACAGCTCCCAGGTTTCAGCTTTGGATTTGGGCCTGCCTCTGCGTGTATTTCGCCTGAGGGCGTCTGTTCATCGCTCAGACAAGATGGGGTTAAAGGAACCACTGATTCGGGGGCTCTGGCTCACTCAAGCCGGGGTGAGGGAGGGGTACGGAGTACGGGGCGAGCCTGCGGCGGCAGAGGCCGGCAGGACGTTGCACCGTCCTGAGGTGCGCTGTGTGTTCTCCCGGAGAAGTTGTCCCTGGATCACTGGATCCTGGCAGTGGCGGGCTGCAGAGGCTCCCGGGTGGGGAGGTGGGGATAGGGACCTGTGCTCGCACACAGGCTTCTTGGTGGCGGCAGCAGCAGCCTGAGTGTCTCATGCGCAGACAAGCCTCTCGGGCTGGTGAGTGCTGGTCGGCTCCGATCCTCTCTGCGGGAATCTCTCCATTTTGCCCTCCGCACCCCGGTGGCTGCACTCTCCTCCGTGGCTCTGAAGCTTCCCTGCTCCGCCCCCCCGCAGTCTCTGCCCGCGAAGGGGCTTCCTAGTGTGTGGAAACCTTTCCTCCTTCACAGCTCCCTCCCCTGGTGCAGGTCCCATCCCTGTTCTTTTGTCTCTGTTTTTTCTTTTTTCTTTTGCCCTACCCAGGTACGTGGGGAGTTTCTTGCCTTTTGGGAGGTCTGAGGTCTTCTGCCACCGTTCAGTAGGTGTTCTGTGGGAGTTTTTCCACGTGTAGATGTATTTCTGATGTATTTATGGGAAGGTGATCTCCGAGTCTTACTCTTCCGCCATCTTGAAGGTCCTCTGATCTCTTTTTTTTTTTTTTTTTTTTGCGGTACGCTGGCCTCTCACTGTTGTGGCCTCTCCCATTGTGGAGCACAGACTCCGGACGCGCAGGCTCAGCAGCCATGGCTCACGGGCCTAGCTGCTCCGCGGCATGTGGGATCTTCCTGGACCGGGGCACGAACCCCTGTCCCCTGCATTGGCAGGTGGACTCTCAACCACTGCGCCACCAAGGAAGCCCCTCTGATCTCTTTTTCTACGAGTTTTTTTTGTGTTTGTTTTTGCTTTAGTTTCCACATATAAGTGAGATCATGCAGTATTTGTCTTTCTTTGTCTGACTTCCTTCACTTAGCATAATGCCTTTGAGGCCTGCTTTTGCTGTATCCCGTAAGTTCTGGTTTGTCGTGTCTCTATTTTTGTTTGTCTTAATAAACTTTTTAATTTCCCTTTTAATTTCCTCTTTGATCCATTGAATGTTCAGGAGAGTGTTGTGTAATTTCAATGTGTTTGTGAATTTTCTAGTTTTCTCTTGTTGATTTCTAGTTTCATGCCATTGTGATTAGCAAAGACACTTAGTATTATTCCACTCTTCTTGAATTTGTTAAGACTTGTTTTGTGGTCTAACATATGGTCTATCCTAGAAAATGTCACATGTATACTTGAGAGTACACATGTGTATTCTGCTGTCAATGGATAGAATGTTCTTTATGTATCTTTTAGGTCCAGGAAATCTATAGTGTTGATCAAATCCACTGTTTCCTTATTGATTCTCTGTGTGGATGATCTATCCATTGTTGAGAGTGGGGTAAAAAAGTCTTCAACTATTATTGTTTATAGTAACTATACCATTTATTTTTCTCTTTAGCTCTGTTAGTTTTTTCTTTATATACTTAGGTGCTGTGATGTTGGACTCATAAATAGTTACATCTTTTTGATGCATTGACCCCTGTATCATTATATAATGACCTTCTTTGTCTCTTTTTACCATTTTTAGTTTAGTCTGTTTTGTCTGATGTAAGCAATATAAGCTGTCTACCCCTGCTTTATTTTGGTTACCACTGCTTGAAATGTCGTTTTCCATCCCTTCACTCTCAGTCTATTTGTGTCTTTAAGGTGAAAGTGAGTCTCCTGTAGACAGCACATTTTGGATCTTCTATTTTTAATCCATTCATCCATACTATGTCTTTGAATTGGAGAATTTAATTCATTTATATTTAAAGTAATTACTGATAGAAAAGGGCTCACTACAATAAAATGTTTTTAGTTGTTTTCTGGTTATTTTGTAGCTCCATCATTCCCTGTTTCTTATCCTGCTATCATTTTTTGTGTTCTGCCTTTTGGTATCAATATGCTTTGACTTCTTTATTGAGTTCTTTTGCGTAATTACAATACTATAAGATTTTCCTGTGGTTATCATGAGGCTTACATAAAATAACTTAAACTTATAACACCCTATTTTAAATTGATAGCAACTTAACTTCAATAGAATTTGTATTCTTTACACTTTTACTTCTTCTCCCCATCACACTTTAGGTTATTGCTGTTAAAATTTATACTTTTTGGGTTATTAATAATAGATTATTCTATTTCTTAATTTTGTTTAGTTATCTGTCTGTGTTTTCATGTAGGTCACTAAACTTCCTTAAAAGGATTATTCTGAATTCTTTATCTGACAGTTCATAGATCTCCATTTCTTTAGGGTCAGTTATTGGAGTTTAATTAGTTTCCTTTGGTGGTGTCATATTTACCTGATTTTTTATGATCCTTAATTCCTTATGTTGGTATCTGTGCATTTGAGTAACAGGGCTCCTCTTGCAGACTTTACAGGTTTGCTTTGCCAGAGACAGTTCTTCATCAGTCTGCTCACTTTGGGTTTCTGGGTGTGTCTGCCACTAATGCCTTTGGGCAGGTGGAGCCTGATATTATGATATATTTGGGTGAGGCAACTGTTAGAACTCTGAAGACAGGGATTGGGGGTTGTGCCACTAGCTGAGAGCAGTTGGATAGGACTGTTGGCTTTGTTTCTTATTCAAGTGAGGCTGTAGAATGGGCTCCACAGTTGCCTGAATTCTCTGATCAGGCTTACTAGATGGTTGGGACTGGATGTAGCAGTGGGGGCTATGAATTAGCTTCCCTGTGCTAGCAGGGAAGTAGGTTAGGGCCCAGGGCCTGTGCAGTTCATTGTTTGGAGGCCTGAATAAGGCCTGAGTATGCACTGAATACCCTGGTCAGATAAGGCCACTGAGTTTGCTCTGCAGATAGGGGAAGCCATGGCTGTGCTCTCTGTTCAAGTGCCACTGTATGTGGGACTGTTGAATGAGCTATGCAACTTCCCATGTGTTCTGGGTTAGGTTTCCTTGTTGGATGGGCTGAAGGCTGTATTCAATGATGAGCAAGACTATGAATTAGATTCTCTGCCCAGACACAGTTGCAGAAGCTGCTCTAAAACAAGTAAAGCTCTTTGTTGTCTTAACTCAAGCTGACCCACACCCAAGCTCCTTGGCTGAACAGGGCTGCTGGCTTTGCTCTCCAGACTATCAGTTCTGTCTGCCCTTTGCTCAGCTTGAGTGCTGCTGTGCTGCAAAACTTTCAGGTATTTTTGCTAGCCCTTCTGATCAGTTGGGGCCAGAGGAATAGCCTTCCAGACTATTCTCAATTTTCCAAGGAGGTTCTCAGTTTGAGAGATGCCAAGAGCTACCCTTGGCTATGAATTAATCTTCCTGCCTGTGCATAGCATGGGAAGACCCCATGACTGGTACTGGCTTTGCTCTGTGGGTGATCTGCTCTGCCTGTCCACCTGCCTCTTGACTCAAGCCCCACTGTGCCACACAACTTCCAGGAGTTGTCACTAGCTCTTCTGTTCAGATGGGGCTGGAAAGTACTTTTCACTGTGGGTGGGGCCATGACTCAGCACCTTGACTGGGTGTGGACAAATGGGCTCTAGGTCTGATAAAACTCCCTGAGGATCTGAATCAGTCAGATCTGTGCCCCCTCCCCCCAAGTTACCTGGTAAAAGTGTACCCCTGATTTGGTTCTGCAGACCAACGATGTCGCTGGTTGGATTTACTACGCAGGCACTGCAGATATGAACTGTCTGCCAAGATCTGTGTGTTGATTGTTGCAAGCCCCTCCCTGCTTCTCTGTCACAGATTCCCAGTGGCTGGGCCCCATAGATTCCTCTGCAATTACCGTAGTGCGAGATCAAAGTAGGGGCTCCCACAGAGCAGCCCACAATGTTGAAGGAGATTGGTTGTCCGCCCTGGGTTCTCTTTTCCCTCTGGACGAACCAGTGGCTCAGAGAAGACCTCTCTGCATAGTGTTGCACTGTCCTAGGGGAGGGTCAATGTGGTCAATGTGTAGCTGCTTCTCTCACCTTCTGATGCAGTCTGCCTTGATCTCTGAGGTTCAGTGGGTATTTCAGCCTCACCCCCGTGCTCTAGGATTCTCTTAGTGGTGTCTTGTTTCTGAATAGATGTTAATTGTTCTTCTCATGATGGTGAGTGAATTCAGGAGCTAACTATGTTGCCATCTTGGTGATGTCACTCTGATGCTTACATTTTTTGAAGTTTCTAACACGAGGGCAGTGAGATTGCTCAGGATTTGGTGGCTGTTGCCATATTTTTGTGTTTCTTTCTTCTATGCTTGTCCTCCTGTGACATCACGGAACATTTCATTAATTCAAAGACCCCAGAAATCATAGCTACCACAGAAAAAATCTATGAGAGCATCCACAGATTTAGGATTTGGGGGTTGGAATTAGGAGTAATTAGGTGATTAAAGCGCTCCAAGACAATCAGATATAAAGTCAAATAAGCATTTTATAGCATGGGTCTTTCCAAGATAAAATTCAAATTTGTACTCACGGCACACAGGACTCTTCCACACTTAACCCTTGCTACCCTACCCAGACTTATCATTACACATCTGCATGGTACTGTGTTCTTCAGCCATATGGTTCACTAGTGATTTTCACAGCGGCCAGGTTCTTCCTTATATCCTTTCTTTACCAACTACTCATTCAATCTCCATTTATCTGGATAATTCTGACTGACTCTTCAAAATTCGTCTCAGGTTTCTTCTTTCCCTGGGGGTATTCTGTGTGGATTAGGTACCTATTCTCTGAGTTTTCATAGTAACACCTATATCATGTGGATAAAAATTGCTCTTATCGTAGCATTTTTACAGCACATGCTATATTTTAATTATTCCTTGTCTTGTTTTTCTTATCTTCTGTACTCTGCAAGAACTCTAAGTTGAAGGGAAGAGAAAAAAAAGGAAGCAAATACTTATACTATTATGTAGAAAAGGCTATGGTATATGTAGAAGTGCAGAAGTGCTGTTCTGCTTCAGAAGTATGTCAAGTAGACTTAGAGGAAAATGGCTAGTGGGGCAATTTAGCCAAGTAAGATAGCATGAGCAAAGAATAGGAAACAGCATGAGGTGATGACAAAAGGTCACACTAGAGAAGCAGGTAATAGACAAATCACAGAAAGGCTGGTGCTCCATGTTAAGTAATTTCAAATCCTTGAAAGGCTTAAATGTAAGGGCTAGGGCGACATAATCAGATTTGACTTTAATATCACTCTGTCAACTATGTAGAAGAAGAAACCTGGAGGGAGGGAGCGACCAGTGGGGAGGTTATTTCTATAGTACAATGAGAGATGATGAGGCCTTATATTAGAACATGTTAGAACTGAGGTATCTGTGAGACCACAATGTGGAGATGCTGGTGACAGCTAGATATCCAAGTTTGTCTTGAGGAGGAGTAATCTAGACTGGAGGAAGAGATTTAAGAGTTGTCAGCCTATGGGTAGAACTTGAAAATTTGAATGAGGAAGAAAGCTCCTGAAGAACATGAAAACAATGAGGAGAGTAGGAAACCAAGGGTGGGATTGAGGAGATCACCCACATTTAAGGGGTGGTCAGAGGAAAAGGACTGTAAAGGTAAAGTAAAAAGATAACTAGTGTGGTGCCACTGAAGGAACCTGTTTAAAGAAGGAGGAAATGACCCACACACTCAAATGTAGTGACTGAGTCTAGTAAAATAAGGACTGATAAATATCTATTGAATTTATCAGTCAAGCAGTCAAAGAAAATAGCAACAAAAGGAATTTCAGTAAGATGGTGAGCAAGAACCATTCTACTTTGAATTCAGAGTTAACAGGAAGTAGAGAGAGAGAACTCCTGGGGAGTTAGGGGTGGTTGGGCAGAAAGATAATAGCGTAAAAGCATAGAGAGTCATAATGAAAATTGTTCAGTTGATTTGCCATAGGGGGTCTAAATTGGATCTAAATGGAATATTGCATTTGATGAGTGAGATAATTGAATTTAAAATTTCAGAAATGGAGTGGTATAGACTAGAAGGTGATAGGACTCAGGCATGGTCTAGAGAATAGGTGAAGAGAAGGCTAAATTCAGATTTATGACTTTGAGAGTGGTGAGCTAAAATATTCAACTACAATTGAATTTATTTTTCATAGATTTCTGACAGCTGTTGCTACAGAGTTTTTTAGGTTTTTCTTTTTAGGTTTCATGGTTACTTGGTATTATTTTTTTATTATTTTTGCTTTAACATTTGATCTTGAATTTTATATGGTCTAATATTAACATTGTTACTGTTGCTTTCCTTTTGGTCATTTTTGTTGTTCATCTTTGCACTTTATTTTCTGCTTTCTCTATTGTTTTATTTTAAATGTGTCCCTTATAGACAAAGTATTACAATACCTTTGAAAAATCCAATTTGAATGATAATTTCTTGAGCACTATGTTAACTCATTTACATTCTTGTAATTATTTTACCATTAGGATTTAATACTTACCTTTTTCACGTTTTTTTTAAATTACTATGCTTTCTGTTTCCTTATTTGCCATCTTTTTTTCTATCCTCTATTGGATAGGTTAAATTTCTCTCTCTCTCTTTTTGGTTACACCTAACTTAAGACACATAGCTATATTTCTTCTTTATCTATGTCATTGTTTAACAATATCTATGTCATACCCTTAAGTAAAAGTCTATCTGAGTATGGTCTTCTCCTTCTTGTTCTCACCTATCTTTCTGAATTGATATTTTTAGAATGAATACACACACATACATTCTTCTTATTTAGACCACAAACATTTTACTGTTACTTCCTCATTCTTATATTTTGTATTGATTTCATAGTTTTATTTATTATCTGACTAGTGTACTTCCTGAAAGAGTGTTTTCCGAAGGTCTTTTTGCCCTAAAACTTCTGAGTTTTTATGTCTAAGAAAAGCTTTATTTCATGCACACACTTAAAGGATATTTTATTGGTTATAAATGTCTAGGTTCAAAATTCTTTACCTTTAACACTTCAAATGTTATCCCATTGTTTTCTTGCACCCAGGGTTGTTGAAAAGCTTGATTCTTAGTCTTTTGTAGACCTTTTCTTATAATCTTTTCCTTTGTCCTTGAGCCTCATTCTTTCCATAACTATTATTTCCATTTTTATTTTAGTAAAAATATTGTGTTCTTCCTTTGTATTTCATCATCTTCATTTATCACTTTGAGGACGCTTATTCTGCTGATTTGTAATTCTTCTTTTGTCTAATCTGTTCATTCTGTTTCATCTGATATAAAATGATGTGTTTGTTGTCTTTCTTAAAGTAGCAACTGGATTCCAAGGTGATTAATTATGAAGATTCCTGGAAGCTGTGAAGCAAAGTTTTGGTTTAGATTTTAAAGTCAATTTAGAATAATGGAAGAGACAGCAACTCCAACAAATTAGGGGAAAAGATAGTCATGTAGGTGGATGACAGAAATTATGGATAGAAGTGTTAGAGGCAAAAGTAGAGTCTCCAAGGAGGATGAACTTTGACATGTAGGAAAGAAGGGTTTCCTTCTGGAATAGAAGAAACCTGAGTATGTTTATAGGTAAGAGGAAAAAATGAGAGATGCAGGAGACTGAGTAATTTATGATGTAAGCTTCCAGAAAGAAAAGGGACAAATGACATGTGTAATTTTTATTGAAACTATCAGAAATGCTCCAAAGTAAACCACTTACCATGAATTGTGTTTAGCATCCTTCTTCCCTCAGGTTTTCTTCACATCTGTTCAATACAAATTTGTTGTCCATTTAATGGTGGAGTAGTAATAAGAAAAATGTCATGAAATTAAAATTTGAGTTTGGTAACAATCAATAATATACTTGAAAACTTTCAGAAAGTGGACTAACCAAAAGAAAGAAAACATGTATATTTATTTTCCTAGATCCTTTAGAGATCTCTCAGTGCACATGGAATAACATCTAAAGTCCAGAACAGGGCCTAGAGCCACACTCTGGAATATGGTACCCAATGGCCACGTGTGTGTGTATGTGTGTGTGTGTTTGTTTTTATTTTTTTGTGGTACGCGGACCTCTCACTGTTGTGGCCTCTCCCGTTGTGGAGCACAGGCTCCAGACGTGCAGGCTTAGCGGCCGTGGCTCACGGGCCCAGCCGCTCCGCGGCATGTGGGATCTTCCCTGCCCGGGGCACGAACCCATGTCCCCTGCATCGGCAGGCGGACTCTCAACCGCTGCGCCACCAGGGAAGCCCCCTATCAAAACATTTTAAAAGAAAAATAAAGTTTGTAGGAAGTCATCTCTCTACAAGCTAAGTATATGAGCTCTGGCTCAAGGTATTCATGATAATCACTCTATTTATGCAGATACTAATTTCCAAAGGACTAACCCAGGGTGATTTGCCCAGCCATCACCTGCCAGCTGGCGTAAGCTAATGCAAGGAAAAGCAACACAGATCAGAGTGTCAGGATTACTTCATTTTAAGTTCTAAAATATTCTGCGTTTTGATACACATATAATCTAAATATTCTAAAAAAACTTTTAAAGATTGCTAAAATTTTTCTCTCTGAACTCAGACTGACGTGCAACTTTTATCATTATGCACAATATTCTAAATGTATTATATTTTGCTAGATGGAGGACGTTATTGAGGATATAATCGGTACGGAATCGAGTTTTAAAGAGGAAGGAACAGACTCTCCTCTGCTAATGCAAAGAACAGTAAGTGTTTCCAGACCTGAGGAGGTCAATGAGATTAAAATCAATAATAGCATATGATGATAAAACAAGAAATTTCATTTGATTAATAAGTGGTGTTTTCTTCTGCACTTTTGAAACAGGTACAAGATAGATAAATATTAAAAAATATTTATTGGGGCAGAAAAAAGATACATAATTTTATTGAGGAAGATAATAGGACGTGTACTATTCTATCTGTCTATCTATCTATCTACTTACCTACCTAATCTCTATAAACACCATCTAATTATATATCTAGTCTGCTATAGCATTTTCTGTGAAATCTTCAGATTTCCGTTTGAAGCACAACATATCATAATACCCTCATAAGTTCATGGCTAAATTTTAACTATTTTACCATGACTAACAGCTATCAGATTCAGAGGCTCTACACCTTATAGAGGAAAGAAAAAAATTATAACAACAAAAATATAACTTTACTTCTGAGCCAATAACCAAAGGTTAAAGATGAACTGAAGAAAGCTAGAAGAGCCTCACACTACTTTAAGGCATGTAGACAGATTTCTGTGTTGAAATCACAAATTCCTGGAATAATATGCAGTGAAGAGTTATCTTATCTCCTATTTGATTACTGTTGCCTTCTCATTGTTCATTTATTAATCTCTAGAAATGAATCTGTAAAGGGTGTGCAAGCTCTTTCTATACAGTTTGAAGGGTTGTTGTTGGTTTGTTTATGGTTTTAGACCTTTGAGAAAACATGAGAAAAAATATGAAAGATTGTGATTTAATTGTTAAACATTTCATTTAAAGAAAGTGAATTCTGACTAGATACTGTTCATCAGTAAATCAGTGGGCTAAGTTGTATTAATATTAACAATGGACATTTTAAATTTAAAACTTTAAGAAAAAAATTAGACAAAGCATCCCTCTTTTCTTTATTAATTCCCAAATAGACTACAAAAAGGAGAATTATCTCTTTCCTCCTTTTCTCTCGTACAAAGGACCTCCACTTTATAACAAGTCATTAATACCACTATTAGACAAAGATCAAATGAGGTTTAAAATCTAGGTTTTTTTTTGAAGGTTTTTTTGGTGGATTTTTTTTGTTTGTTTTTTGCCTGTTTGTTCGTTCGTTTTTTAGAATGAAGTGACAATTCTTTCTACCTCTTCTCTCTTCAGGTTTTTAGCAGCATATTTATAGGAAATCTAACAAATTATCTATATAAATGTTATTAATGCTAAGTTTCCCCATCTAATTCAACAGCATGAGGTTACTATTTTCTTAACTAGTATTCAACTTCTGGGTCTGAGGAAATGATATTAATTTCCTGCAATCTTCTCTTCCTTGTATGTGGTACTTATTTCATTGAAATTGTATATTGAAACATTCTCTTTGTCAAATTATCTTACTTGTTTTGTAGAGGTTGCATAGATTGCTTATTCCATGCAAACTGGTGACAGTGAGTATTGGGAATTTGCTTTTGATATACAGAATGTAAAAGATAGATACTACTGGCCTATTTGTACTTATATAAAGAAGTATCTGCTGTTGGCCAATCAATAATCATTGATAAATCAAGATCAAGATATAACCCCAAGCAGTTCAACTGACCAAATATTTATTCAATATATTATATGCAAAGCACAATACGTGCACTATAGGAAACTAAAAGTTGAGTGAGACACAATTCACATATCAAGAGGCAACATGATAGTGAGGCAGTGCAGTGAGGCACACCTGAGAGACAGGGAGGGAAAGAATATGGATCTTGTTATTAACCCAAGTTGTCATCTAGGTATTGTGCAAGTCACTTCTCTTTATTTCACTTTCTTCTTCTGCATTATGAGAATAATTGAAAATATTTATTGCCAAAGCTATTTTTATATTAAATCTTGGTAGATGGCATATATATATATATATATATATATAATTTTTTTAAATGCTAGTCAGAGAGTTGCCCTGGAGTTTGACTAAAGTAGAAACCATGCGAAATTGAGATATTTTTGGAATGCTTTAGGAAAAGATGATATTTGAGATATAAAGGAAGGTTAAGATTTTAAGAGGTAGACATGAAGGCAGCAAAGTATAACAAGTTGAGAGAACAACATAAGAAAAGGCAAGAAGTCAGAAAAAAAGAATGTATAAGAATAGGTGGTAGAACAGAGATAGGAAATTCTGAAGGATATTTATAGTTCATGTGGATAAAAATAAAGACCTGTTAGATTCAGAGGAATGCTTTGAGTAAGCATTTTAGCTAGTGAACTTTTGGTTGTAGATGATAGAACCTGGCTAATATGGGGCTTAAGTATGAAAGGAATTTGTTGGCTCATGTCATCCACAAATTCCTAAGTAATATTGTATGTGAACATCCCTCCATAACTTTGCCTTTGTTCTGTACTGGCCTTATTCTCAGCTGTTGAGCAGACACTATCACAGCTTATTCCTAGCTATGCACACAATTCTTCCTTGCTAACCCAGTTTTTTTTCAGACATCCACTCCTTCACAAGGAAGAGGAAGTTTCTGATTAATTTAAGCCAACCCTGGTGACCCTGTTTCCCTGGCCAGAGATTGTTTTAAGAATGAGCTTGTGTTGCAATTCTGGCAAGTTGAGCAGGTTCCTGTGGTCTTCTAGAATTTACTTTAGCCTTTAAAGGAGACCCAAGAAAGAGAAGGTTTTGCCTCTCCATGATGTTGTAAGACAATGTGACTTATGTAGTCATTTTATTGCCCAGAAGGTAAATAAACTGAGGAAAAACTAAAGAAACAAAGGGAGAGGAAAATCCAAACGGAATGCAAAGAAATACTGCTTATATGCCCCTGGAGAATTCTTTACCTATGGATCTCACACATTAAGTAAGATTTTTTTCCTTTATTTTATAAGCTAATTGTGTCAGGATTTTCTGATTGTCATAACCAAATGCATCCTGGTGGATACATTAAGTCAAGCTTAAAAACTTAAGAGGAGAGCTGCCTTTCCCGCTTAGTTCCAGTTCAATCTCTGGGCTAATTCCTTGTGGAGCAAGTTCTGTCATATATCTAACTGTCAGCTAATTTTTCTGGGTCTTGGGCCCACGCTAGAGCTGTGAATCAGGCAGCTCCACAAAACAAATTATCTAGGTTAAGAGTGAGAACCAGGAGAGCAGGAGTTGTTACCAAAATAAATGTAAATGAATTCTAGAGAGGCTGAAACAACAGATGCCCATAATGGTAAGCTTCAAAAGTGAGGATATTTATCAATAATAATAATTTTTCTTAATGTCTCACCTACTATGTCACAGGCACGTTGCTGAGTATTTTACATATTTTCTGTAGTTCTCACAGAAATTGCAAAATCTTAGGGGCAGTCTACTGATTGTGCTGTTAGTCACTTTGGGGTTCTTTTGCTGTGACTTAAGCAGAAAACCTTGAGTGTAGATTTATCCCAGGACCACTGCATATAGGCTTAATTAAAAATCATGTTCTAACTTCTGTTGGTGGAAAGCTTGGAAGCTGCTAAGGATCCACTTGTGGTGGTCCTTCACATTTCCCCAGATTGAATGGAATAGTTCAAGGTTTTCACAGATCAATTTAGCCCAGGTATTTCTGACCCAGAAATGAATATTGAGTGATTAGTGACTAGACTCAGAATAATTAAGCAGAAGTTACCTCTCAATTTCTATTTGACCAAGAGAACTAGGCAACTGTCAATTCGTTCTTACTGCAACAATTTTGTAAATTGGACTGAAAAGACCCAAAGTGCAAGAAACATTCAGTGAAATCAGCTGTGTTTTCATCAATACCTTAACCTCTCAGTTTCTCAGTCTCCTTGGTGTCAATGGTATTTTTCTCCTTCCTATCCAGCCATCCCTTCACATGATGATATCTTAGATCTTGTTATTATGTATTTCTCTATCCTATAACATTTTTATTTCATACTTTTTGACCATTACATTCTGTTTTTCAGTGCACCTAGTCTAATGTTCTTACTTCACCAATTGCTCAAGCTTCTGGAGACTCCAAATCAATTGACTCTACCACTGTTTTTCTCAAGAGCTATTATTTCTCACTCATGACATCTTTTTTGATATAGAATATGTTTATTATACATAATCTAGGTATATTGAGTATAAAATAACTATCAGTGCAAATAATTACACACACACATTATTAGGGTTAAGCGTCAGGTTAGGGTTTTTGTGTCTCAAAGGCTTGTGTTGTGCGACTTCTCAGTCTGTTTTCCAGATGATCGCCATTCTCAGATACAACATTTGCAAATCAGTGTTTTCTCACATTCGGTCCACTGCCTCTTTCGTCATGCATACGCTTGCCTGTGCTGTTGAAAACCTTTTCAGTCACCTGGAGCCCCAACTGGGTTTATTGTGCTTCTCTTTCCCTTGCTTGGGGACACCAATCCACAAACATGGTTCCAAGACTGAGGTCCAAGAACACAGTACCTATGGGTTTCTTCTAGGCCTGGCCTGGCTTCAGGTTGTACGTTGCAGTAGTCGATTTGGTGTGAGTTTCTTGTTGTAGGTGGCACGAGAAAGGAATCCATTGTGATGCTTGTGCATGGAGCGGTCCTGTTTCCCCAACACCATTCATTGCGCAGGCTATCATATCCCCTCGGGACCTTCTCACCTCCTTTGTCAGAGACGAATAGACACATAAGCGTGGCTTTCTTTCTGGCCTCTCCTTTCTCCTCCATGGATCTATGTGGATGTCTTGTGTGCCTATACCATGATGTCTTGATGATGGCAGGTTGGCAGGCTAGTTGGAAATCAGGCAGTGTGGGAAGTCCGAAGTCTGTGCTTCTGTCTGAAGAGCGTATTGACACTCTCTAGGTTCTTTTGTGTTTCCAGACGCATTTTGGAATTCTTGGTTGTACTTGTCTGAGAAAATCCGTGGGTATTTTGAGAAGAATGGCATTGCATCTCTGGATTGCCTTGGGGGTGTGGAATCATTTCCACAAGACGGACTTTTGCGATCCATGAGCACCACCTATCTTTCCATGTTTTGTGTGTATCATTTTCATTTTCTTTCATTGGTATGTCTCTCATCCAGTTTTCTGAGTTATGGGTCTTGTAGGTCATGGGTTAGATGGACTCCTAGGTATTTTTTTTTGTGTTGTTACCGTCATTGTCCACAGGGTTCTCTTCTTCCTTCCTCATTCAGATAGTTTGTTGTGAGCGTACAGAAAGGCAACCGATTTCTGTAGTGTCGATGAAGTTTCTACCCTGCAATCAAACTGAGCTTCCTGACGGGTTTTGTTCTGTTTTGTTCTGTTTTCTTTTGGGGGCAGAGGGGGTCACCTTCAGCATTCTCTGTGCAGAGAATCAGGTCCATTGGACTCTTTCCTCTGCCGTTGGATACCTCTTCTTTCTTTTTTCCATGCCATTAATATGGTGAGGATTTCCTCCATCTTGGAAAATGAAAGCGGCCAGTGTATGCAATAACTGGCCCCCTTCTCCTTCCTCCGTCTCTATCTCTCTGAGACCTCCAGGAAGGGCAGGACAAGGCCAGGGCTGCATAGAGCTCAGCTTGGTGAGCTGGATCGCTGTTCGTCTGCCCCTCCATCCAGGGCGTAATTTGCTCTACCATCTGTGGCCGGGGGTGTGGTCGTGCGGGGTTGGGGGTCCTGTCAGCCTTTTCCCTCTTTGAACCAATCTTTTCTTCGTTATGTGTTGGCAAACTGCAGTCCACCAGACGGGTTGTCTGAGGCCAGCCTTTGGTTTGGGCCGAACACCAGCCTCTGTGGGTCACCCTGTGGTGCCCAGCATACAGCCCCACCCTGCTCACCTTTGTACTCCAACTGGCTGTACTCTGGGTCCTCCAGCTGACACTGGGGGAAGCATGGCATGGTGCTCCAGGTCAGTGCCAGATGTGCTGTGCTCTTTTCAAAGCCCAGGATTGGGTCCCGTGGACCTCTGGTCCCTGATTCCGGAGAACCCTCCATGGCCACACTCACCCAGAGCCCTCTCTGGCCCTCGTAGGCAGTGGGGACGGGGATGTGGGGTGGGCTGCCCCGGCCCCTCACTCATGACATTTTGACAATTTCTTTTTTAACCTATTCTTGGTCAAGTACTATAACCATTTCTCTTGCGAACACTCTTAGCATATACCCATTTTTCTTCATTTGATTCTCCTAACAAAAGCCCAACCCTGATTAAACTTATTTTTCATCTTACTCCACATCTTCACCTGGGTAGCTGAATGGATAAAATTTTACCACATTGCTCGTAGTACTCGCCTCCAATACATCACCAAAATTTCATAGGGGCTTTCGCTACTACCAGACAATACTACAGCTATTCCTTGGTGAAAATTCTCATTAATTAAGACAACATTATACTCTCTCTTCTCTTCTCAAATCTCCACCATTCCCCATCCATTCTCCATTTTCTAGCTGATTTCTCTTTCACAACATACTTCAGAGAGAAAATATATGCAATCAGGTTAGAACTTACTTGTTAGCTTTGCATCACAAATTCTATAAGACCACCTGCATCTGTTTTGATTTTCTCTGCCATCCCTTCTGTTAGAATAGAATTGTCCCAGCTCATAATCTGAAGCCAGCCCAACTACTTGTGTCCTAGATCTCACAAATTCTTACCTTCTCAAGCACTCTCCCTCTAAATAGCAACTCCTCCTATATCATCGGTCTATTCTGATGTATTGAATTATAAATATCAGCATTACACTTGTCTTTACTAAGATTCCCCCCAAATAAAACCAAATCAAACAACTCCCTTTGAATGCAGTTCCTCTCCAGCTACCACATCATTTCCTGACTTCCTACCCCTCAGAACTCTCTCTGCTTCCATTTCCTTACCTCCCATCCAAACTACTCTCCAATACAGCTGTTGCCCTTACAATTCTAAAAGAGCTCTTAAAACCAACCAGTACCAAAGCCAATAGTAAATTCTCCATTCTCACCAGGCTTGGTTTCTCTGTGGCAGTAGCCATGGTTGACCACTCCCTCCTTCTTGAAGTATTATCTGGGATTCTGTAGCTCCATATTTTTTGGCTTTTCACCCACCTTACTGGTTCTTTCTCTTCTAATAGACATCTACATGCTAAAGTGTTCCCAGGCTTAGACTTCAGTCCTCTTTTCTCACATATCTATACATTCTGTTGGTGATCTCAACCCTTCTCCAGCCTAGCTGTCTCCCCTAATGCTAGATTCGTATGTCTTACTGCTACCCTAACATCTTTTGTGCTTCCAACAGACATCTCAAACCTAATCTGACTGAAAAGAAGTTTTTGTCCCCCTCCTTATCCATCTAGAACCAACACCCTCCAAAAAAAGTAATTCTTCTTCTCTCTCTTACTTCCACACAACCACATTTACCAGTATGCCCTCCTACTCTGCATCCCAGATTTCCTGAATCTCACAGCTTATCAGCTCCTCTAGTAAAACCCTTTTCCAGGCTATGATCATCTCTCACTTGAACTTCAGAACTAAGCTCTCTGCTACTTCTTTCCCCCGTACGGCTGTTGATCACAGAGCAGCCAGAACGATCTTCACATAGCAAAACTCAGATCCTGTTTCTCTGACTGCTGAGCATTCTGTTAACTTCCTGAAATCCTCAGAATATAACCAGGACCCTTTACCATAGTCAGCACTTCCCTGTAACTTTAGGCTCTGGTCTTGATAGCCTTCTTCCTACTCCTTGAATATGACATGCATATTATCATTTTAGGACCATGGAATTTCCTTTTTTGGGCTTGGAATGATTTTGTCCCAGATCTTTGCATGACCATCTCTTTATGCCTCAGATCTTTAGTCCATATCAACTTGTCAGAGAGGTCTTCCACAATCACCCTATTTGGAAGACCCCATCCCACACTTCCTAAATCAATATCTTATTTAATTCCCTGGGACACTTAAGATTAGAGTTACAGAAATTATCTTGTGTTTTATTTTATTTACCTATTTATTGTGTGCTCCCACCCTTAAAATGTAAACTCCTGGACTGGTGATCTTGTCTGTCTTGTTCACTGCTGTGTCCCTAAAGCCTAAAAGAGTGACCTGTTCATTATTTTATTCTCAGTACCCAGCACAAATGTCTAGCACATCATAGGTGCTCAGCAAATACATATGAAATAAATACTTTAAAATTCACACACAATATTTTAAAAAATTGTTCCCATTATACATTACCATTTAGGAAATTTTTTAATGGCTAAAATCAGCAGCAATAAGGATAACAACAATAATAACAGCTACTATGCCTTGGGTACTTGCTATGTGACAAGGATTGTGCAAAACACTTTTCATGAAAATTTAATCACCACAACAAACATATGAGATAGAGACTATTATTATGGATTATCATTTTACAAATGAGGAAAGAGGCTTAGAGAAGTTCAGTAACTCACTCAAGTTCATATAGTTAGTGAATGTCAAGAGAGGGGTTTGTATCCAATCCTGTATGACACCAAATGCACAATCTTACCCACTCTGCTGTGCTAGCAACCTCAGAAGGAAGCCATTTCATAGAATTGTAGAATCTTAGAATCTCAAGGGACCTTAGCCTGATCCGATCCTCTGTCACATTCCAGCCAAAGGATTGTTTAGCCTCTGAGTTTAAATCTGTCTCCCTATAATTTCTACCCTTTAGTCTTAGTTTCACCTCTCCCTTTCAGAGATGTGGTTGTGCACAGTAACTCATTTCTTTTATCATAGATGGGTATTTTTCAATCAAGTGTCTGTAAATGCTGGTGGCGTTTGACAATCTCAGTATACTGTTATAGTTCAAGACTATTTCAGAGACAAGGACTGAGTAAATATTAACAACCCCCTGTGCTTGGTTGGAACTTGAAAGGACTACAGAACACCAACAAGCAAGCTTTTGTCAATCACAATCTAGAGCAGATTAGACTTAAAGTCCAAGGAAGAACCAAAGTTCACCTTAGGAGTTTCTGCACAGCTCTCCCAGTTATTGCTTGCAAGTGTAAGGAAAAGAAAATGATGAAGGAGAAAGAGAAAACCATTGCTATTGTGAAGGTTATAGACACTTCAAAGTTAAAACTGGTGAGCAAGTGCATTTTGGAATTCTTTCAATGTTTGGAGATGAAACCACCTTAAATACTGAATTTAAACTTTATAAACTAATAGTCAATAAAATAAGGTATGTAGAAGTTGAGCATTGAAAAGTGTAACATATAGTCTGCTGTACTGACAAGCTTATTTACTTAGAAGATAGTTTTTAATGCTTTGGCTACAGTAAAAATATTTTTATAGTCTATTTAGTTAAACAATTGTTAAAAATAATGTTATATTGTGACCTTTTTATCAAAAAGTGAAGGTTCTACTAATTATTTGTTGCAGCGTTTACATTTGGTACTAAACAGATTATATATATATAAAGTGTATGATGCAAAAGCATTTATTATGTTACCATTCTCTGTTTTGTATTTTATCTTTTCTATTTGCTTTATGAACCAGCTGGTCAAGGACAGGAATCTCCCACTCCCGCCCAAAAGATTATTTTTATTCACTTATAATAGAACGAAAAAAAAAATAACTCAGTGGGATTTCTCTTTTCAATGTTTATCATTCAAACCTCATAGCCCTGCTTCAGCAAATAAAATAAAGTTAGGGGGAGATCAATTGTACATGTCCTAAAACTGGAAAAATCTAGTTTACTATGTTTAAAGGTAAACTAGAAGAAAGAATAAATACACAAAAGGAAAGAAAATATTCTCTTAAATGCCAGTTTTTATGTATGCTTACATTGTGTGATATATGCTCTCCTACAGTGTTCACTCTTTATTCCTGAAGTTTATCTTCTTTCTATGCCTACAATTATTCTATCTAACAGTATCAAGCTCAATTTTGCCATTTTGCATTCACAGTAAATGTCTTCAGAGAAAAGCAAAATAGAGGGTCCAAACAACTCAAAATCCCCTCACTTTCCCATGAAACTCACACTAAATATTTGATATAGATATAGATATATAGACATCACACATACACATCTATGTATGAGTTTAGAAGTTTTTCTTCTTTTAGTCTCTATACTGAAAAATTGTCTGGAAATATATGTATATATATATATATATGATTTTATATCCTTTTTTGTATTTATAATGAGATTATCTGGGGGATAGATACATCACACACACGCCACACACACCCATATGTAATATACATATATGCATATTATATGTATGTATGCATATACACAAATGCACATGTATGTATCTCCAGGAAATTCTCAGGGTTTTACATAATCAGTTTTCAGAAACATGATGAGTGTTCCTGGGTACTATAGTACCCTCTCCCTTGCTGAGTGAATATAAATGAAGAGGGGTAAAACAATAAAAATGAATTAAATTATTGAATTTGTGGTCAAGTTTCCTCATACTATAGTGTTTTGGTGAAGAAAAAAATTAAGCCAGGTTGCCGTAGGGAAAGTGTTGGAGATGTTTGGACCTTAAGTTGAGCCTTAGAGAGTAGGTTGTAGTTTGATACTTAAAGAAAGCGTGAGGACATTTGAGGTGCAGAAAATAGCAGTGGGAAAGAATAAAACTGAGAAAAATATTCTCCAATGGCCTCCAACTTTTTTGAGTTTTCAAAACACTTCTTACCATTAAAAGTGTTAAGGCAAGAGCCCTTCCACAATAGGATAGGTAGTAAAGAATCCAGCCTCTGTGTTAGACGGACCTAGGTTTTAATCTCAAGTCTTTTATTTATTACAACTGTATGATCTTGAGATAAGTACTTAATTTTTCAGAGTTTTAATTATTTATATTTAAAATGGGAACTATGAGACTTCACTCACAAAGTTATTATAAAGATTACCTGAGAAGCTGTTTTTTGTTATTACTGTGAAACATGCTTATCTGAATATCTGGTGTATAATAAATACTCAACTATCTATGATGTTGCATATATATATTATGATATTGCTTGTATTTTATTATCTTTTAAAAATTCTCCATATGTGGATTCATAGGTTCCGTTTGGCAACATTCTATCTTCTTGCCTCTTCCCTCCCACTGGAGTGGGAGATCTATTTTTACAAGCTGTGACATAGTCTACATATGTGTATGTGGTGATGAGAAATCTTTCAGAACTTGAGGGTAGTGGGAAATAATGTTGACCAGATAATGTGGGGCCATTTAATGAGATTTTGAAAGCTGGACACAAGGGTTTGAACTTAATATATGAGTTAAAGGGGAGAGGTTTAAATTTTAGGTTTTTGAGCTGGGAGAGATCAGAAGAAAGTTGTATTTTCTAAAACATGAGTTGGTTTGAGAGGAGCAGTTGGAAACTAACTGAGAGGGATGGAGGGCTACTGGAGGGAGGGACATATCTTAGGCTGAAGGCCTTGAGGATCTTGAGATACGAGGATAGGGAAGACAATTTAAACTGACTAATGATTTAAAAGAAAAAAATGTCATAACTGGGTAATAGATTGGACCTAGTACATGGAGAGGGAAGAGGGCAAAACAGAAAAAACATATGTGGAATTTAGGTCAGATCATTTATGCTGCCCTTTACTGTATTTGGCCTGAGAGTAAATGGTTGTATGAATATTTGTACAATAATTTTGGACACAGATTTTATTTTCTCATAGGGAAACACTGATTTTAAACACTGGCAAAGCTATATTTTTCTATTATTGAAAGTTATTGTCCTCTCACAAACTAAGAATTTTATAATAAATGGGATTGAATTTTATCAGATACTTTTTTAAAAATCTATTGAGATGATCATAGAGTTTATTTTTCTTTTTTAACGTCATAAAATATATTTATGGGAAATCCAACTTGATTATGGTAAGTTACCTTGTTTATATTCTCTTGAATTAAAATTACTAATAATATTTTGCTTAAGATTTATAGAATGAATGAAATGGGTCTATAATATTTGTTTCTAATAATGTTTTCATATGGTTTCAGTCTCAATGAATTGGAACATATTTTCTCTTGTCTCTATTGTCTGGAAATGTTTGTACAAAATTGAGATGGTATGTTTCTTGAAAATGTGACAGTTTTGCCCATAAAACTGTCTAGTCCAGATATTTTCTTGTGTAATATGTTTAAAGCTTGTTTTGATTTCTTCAGTAATCATACGACTATTCAAGACTATTAATTACTTGTGTAGTAAGTTCTACCAAATAATACTTTTCTAGAAATTTATGTATTTTTCGTAAGCATTCACAGTCATTGGAAAATTATTATAGGTAATCTCTGTTATTATCTTTTTTATTGTGGTAAAACATGTATAACATAAAATTTGCTATTATAAACATTTTAAAGTGTACAATTCAGTGGCATAACATAGATTCACATTGTTGTGCAACCATTACTGCTATACATTCCCAGAGCTTTTTCATTCTTCCAAACAGAAACCCTGAACCCATTAAACAATAACTTCCCATTTTCCCTTACCTCCAGCCCTTAGTAACCTCTATTCTCCGTTCTTCCTGCATAAATTTGACTATTCTAGGTACCTCATGTAAGTGGAATCATACAATATTTGTCCTTTTCTATCGGCTTATTTCACTTAGCATAATGTTTTCAAGATTCATACATGTTGTAACATGTATCCGTACTTCATTACCTTTTATGGCTGAATAATATCCCATTATATGTATATACCACGTTTTACTTATCCATTCATCTATTGATGGGCATTTGGATTGTTTCTACCCTTTGGCTCTTTAATGCTTCTGTGGACATTGGTGTGCAAATATCTGTTTGAGTATCTGCTTTCAACTCTTACTGGTATATACCTAGAGGTGAGAAATTGTTGGTCATATGCTAATTGTATGTTTAACTTTTGAAGAACTGTCATACTGTTTTCCACAGTGGCTGCATCATTTCACATTCTCAGTGGCAATAAACAAGGGTAATATTTTTTCCATAGCCTCACCAACATGTTTTCCTTTCCTTTTTTTTTTTTTTTTTTTGCGGTACACGGGCCTCTCACTATTGTGGCCTCTCCCTTTGCGGAGCAAAGGCTCCGGACGCGCAGGCTCAGTGGCCATGGCTCACGGGCCTAGCTCTCTGCGGCATGTGGGATCTTCCCAGACCGGGACATGAACCCGTGTCCCCTGCATTGGCAGGCAGACTCTCAACCACTGTGCCACCAGGGAAGCCCTCCTTTCTTTTAATAATAGTCATCTTAATGAGTGTGAAGTTGTAAAACATTGTGGTATTGATTTATATTTCCCTAATGACTAATGATGTTGAGTATCTTTCAATGTCCTTATTGGTCATTTGTGTATCTTTTTCAGAGAAACGTCTATTCAAGTTCTTTGCTCATTTTTTAAATTAGATTGCTTTTGTTGTTGTTTTTGTGAGTCATATGAGTTTATTTTATGTAGTCTAGATATTAATCTCTGAACAGATATGTGATTTGCAAGTAATTTCTCCCATTTTGTGAGTTGTCCTTTCACTCACTTGGTAGTGTCCTTTGATGTACAAAAGTTTTAAATTTTGATGAAGTCCAATTTATCTGTTTTGGTTGTTGTTGTTGCCTGTAATTTTGCTATCACATCCAAAAAATCATCACCAAACCCAATATCATGAAGATTTTCCCTCATCTTTTCTTCTAGGAGTGTTATAGCCTTAACTCTTATGTTTAAGTCGTTGATCCATTTTGAGAAATTTTTGTTTATGGTGTAAGAATCCAACCTCACCTTCTGCATATGGCTATCTAGTTTCTCAAGATTGTTTGTTGAAAAAACTGTCTTGGTCTTGGCACTCTTGTCAAAACTCATTTGACCATATATTTGAGGACTAATTTCTGGGCTCTCTATTCCACTCTCTATGTCTGTCTTCATGTCAGTACCACACTGTGTTGATTATTGTTGCTTTGTAGTGAGCTTTGAAATATGAAAATTTGAGTCCTCCAACTTCGTTCTCTTTCAAGATTGTTTTTGCTATTCAGGGTCCTTTGAGATTCCATATGAGTTTTAATATGGGTTTTTCTATTTCTGCAAAAACCACTGTTAGGATTTTAGTAGGGTTTGGATCGCATCTGTAGATTGCTCTGGGTAGAACTGTCATCTTAACAATATTAAGTCTTCTCATCAAAAAACATGGGATATCTTTCCATTTATTTATATCTTCTTTAATTTCTTTAAGCAATGTTTTTTAGTTTTCAGTGTCTAAGTCTTTTCCTCCTTGGGTAAATTTATTACCAAATATTTTATTCTTTTTGATGTTATTGTGAATGGAATTGACTTCTTAATATCCTTTTCAGATTGTTCTTTGTTAGTGTGTAAAGATGCAACATATTTTGCATGTTGATTTTGTATCCTGCAACTTTGAATTCAGTTATTAGCTTTCATACTTGTGTGTGTGTGTGTGTGTGTGTGTGTGTGTGTGTGTGTGTGTAGCCTCATGATTTTCTAAATATAGGATCATATCATCTGTGAACAAAATCATTTTACTTACTCTTTTCCAATTTGGATGACTTTCTTTTCCATGCCTAATTGCTCTGGCTAGGACTTCCAACACTGTGTTAAAAAGAAGTGGCGAAAGAAAGTGGGTGGTGTCCCAGTCTTGTTTGTTCCTGATTCTTGAGGAAAAAAACTTATAAATCTCAACTTGTACTGTGTTTATATCTGCCTTTCATTTAAGATATCATTGGTTTAGTCTTCATTCTTTTTAATCAGTCTTGTAAGAGGCATGTCAAGTTTGTTAATTGAAAAAACAAAACAAAACTTTTCTTTTGCATTGTTTTGTTTTTCACTGATTTATGATCTTATGTTGCTATCTATTTTACTTGCTTTGGGTTTATTTGGTTATTCTTCTAACTTCTTGAGAAATTTACTTAGTTTATCAAATTTCAAATTTTTATCTATTTTTCTCATATTTAAGGGCATAAATTTCCTTCAAAGCATTATTTTGCCATATTCCAGAAGTTTCTTTATGTGTGTTTTCAGTATCTTTCATTTATTTTTAAATTACAGTATGATTTGGTCTTTACTCTTGAGTCACTTAAGAATTTCTAAATATATAGGAAATCAAGGACTCTATGAAATGTTTGAAATTTTTTTGGGGGGAGGAGTTGGTTTTAGTATTTTTTCTGAGTATGTGATCAATATTTATGTACGTTCCATACGTACTTGGAAAACTGTGTGTCCTCTAATTTGTAGATGTAGAACTATATACATGTATTAGGCCAAGACTTTACTTTTATTGTTCACATCTAGAACATTACTGATTATTTTTGTCTACTTGATTTTTCAAAAAACAGGGAGAAATGTGTTGAAATCTCCCAATATGTTGATGGATTTATTAATTTCTCCTTGTAGTTACAAACACTTTGTTTCATATTTTGAGGTTATTCTATTAGGTACAAGCCTGCTCATAATTGCTGTGCCTTTTTGGAGAATTGAATTCTTTATTATTAGATAGTGACTCTCTCTAGCCCTAATTTTTCTAATTTTAAAGCCTATTTTCTCTGATATTAATGTAGTTCGCTGGTTTCCTATGGTTATAATTTGCTGGACATATCTTTTCCCATCTTTTAACTTTCAATCTTTTGTGTCCTTTTGCAATGTAGTGGTGTCTCTTGTAAGCTACATAGATCTAAATACTGTCTTTTTAACCAAACTGTCAACCTTTTAGCTGAGGAGTTTGACCTATTTACATTGATTATTCTTTTTTTTTTTTTTTAATATTTCATTTATTTATTTATTTTTGGCTGTGCTAGGTCTTCTTTTCTGTGCGTGGGCTTTCTCTAGTTGCGGCGAGCGGGGGCCACTCTTCATCGCGGTGCGCGGGCCTCTCACTGCCGCGGCCTCTCTTGTTGCGGAGCACAAGCTCCAGACGCACAGGCTCAGTAGTTGTGGCTCACGGGCCCAGCCGCTCCACAGCATGTGGGATCTTCCCGGACCGGGGCACGAACCCTGTCCCCTGCATTGGCAGGCAGACGCTCAACCACTGCGCCACCAGGGAAACCCTACATTGATTATTCTTATTGATATATTTTCATCTGTTCCTCTCATCTTATTTTATTATTTAAGTGAGTCCTATATTTTAATATGTTTTTCTTTAGTAATTTTTTTTTAACCACTTTCACATCCATTGGCTTTTTTACTACTCCAATCCAATCATACTGATATTATCTAGACTTTAATACTGAGTCATATGGTTATACATTTTTTTTTTTTTTTTTTTTTGGCGGTACGCAGGCCTCTCACTGTTGTGGCCTCTCCCATTGTGGAGCACAGGCTCCAGACGTGCAGGCTCAGCAGCCATGGCTCACAGGCCCAGCCACTCCGTGGCATGTGGGATCTTCCCGGACCGGGGCAGGAACCTGTGTCCCCTGCATCAGCAGGTGGACTCCCAACCACTGCGCCACCAGGGAAGCCCTATACATTTCATTTTATCTTTGATTTTGATTACCTTCTTCTTTTTTAGACTACAACCACTTTACCAAGATATTTGATTATTTTTTATGACATATTTTATTATATCATATTTACTTCATCCAAAACTGTTTTCAGTGTTAGTCTTTGAGGGAAAATATTCTTAAGCATTTTATACCTCTAAGAATATTTTTCGTCATGACCTCATATGTGGATGATATTTGGGCTGGATGTAAAACTCTGTATTTTGAATCCTTTTCTTTAAACATTTGAAAAATACTGATTCACTTTCTTCTTTCATCCATTTTGCTATTGAAAAATTTTATGTTAATCAGATTCTTGTTCCTTTGAGCATAATCTTCTCTTTTTCTCTTTAGGCTGTTTGATCTTTCTCTTTGTCATTGTATACTCTTAAATTTCACTATAATGTGTCTGGGTGTAAGTTTTTCTTCTTTGATATTCTATAGGCCCTTTGATTTTTAAATCAAAATAAAACAATGATAAAATAAGATGAGATAAAATAAAAGACTTTTTGGTCTTTTATTTAGTGTTAATTCTAGGAAATGCATCTCCATTATTTCTTAAAATTTTTTCTTCCTTCCAGTTTTATTTATTCTTTTTCTCTGAGAGTCCTAATACCTGTCTGTATTTTAGTTCTAATAATTCTATCCTACATACTAATTAGATTTTCTTTCATATGCTTTGTTTCTTGGTTCTTTTCATCACCCTCCTGAGAGATTACTTTAATTTGGTAATTCCTTTATTTCTTTCTAAGTATATGCATTATGCTGTTTTTCCATAGTTTTATTTTGTTCAAGTATTATATTTTCATGGCTCCTATTTCTGCTTCATCACTTCAGCCATTTTATGCTTTCTTGTTATTATTTTATATTATAAATTATTACAAGTTATTTTATATTATAAAGATATTACAAATATCTTTATTTCTTTTAGAATGTACACTAGGTCAATTTTAAAAACTTGGTTTCATGTGATCTTTTACTTTTTATTTCTAAAATTTTTGCTTTTGATGTTATTTCTAACACTCCATATTGTTTAACTTTTAAAATAGTCATTTTCCTCTAACGTTTTGATATATTGACCTGTGAGCTAATTTTCTTAGGGAATATTGGCTACTCTGAAAGGTAGCATATGTGTGGAAAGGCCAGTGCTCAGTCCACTTAAGTCTCTATGATCTTAGTAATGAGATGTGACTAAAATCTAGGGTAGAGAATCTTGGACATCAGGAACCACTGCCAATCACTTCTCACTTCAAAGCAACTTCTTAGATCAGGAGTTCACTTTTTTCCTACTAGAAAGAAGAATTGTCTTTAGGAGTATGTTTTTTACCTTGTTGAAAATATTTTATAATTAATTCTTTATTAGATGTCTTTAAAATTTGTGAGTTTATTTCTAATAATAATATTTCCCTATTGTTATGTCAATGATTTTGCTTTTCTGAAAAAGTAACCTGTGTTTTAATCAGAATAATAAATACTTCTTCATAAAATATCTATCAAGTTGCCTACTACTCTATAAAATAAAGCTAAGACTTAGACCTTAATACCTAAGTAACTTATACCTTTAAAAAAAGTAGTTATAATTTTGCTTTGTAAGCCTTTTCCAATGTCTATGTAATCTTTAAATTTTCACTAACACTGTACCCTTATATCTTTTAATGGAGAAAAAGCTCTTTAGATTATGTGAGATGTATTACATACTTTGAAATTGAAACCAATTGTTTAATGATATTCAAAAAGTGATTAGCTATTTACATGAAATAGATTAGTACCTACAGCATAAAATTAAATAGGATATTAATCATTGTGCTTCAGGGCATAAATTGACAATAACCAAGGTCAGGAGAGGATGTAATATACCCACAGTTAAGCAGGATTAGATTCATTTTCAGAATTCCAGACCCATTTCTAAGGGAAAATGCATTGGGTACAGTCTGACGAGGTAATATGGACCCAGTGAGATGCTATAGTCAGGAATCTATCACTTTATTGTTGCAGTGTATATGTAATATGGCTCCTTTTCTTCTCAAACATTTCTGCTATTTGCCACTGCTGCATTGAAATCCATCAGAATTCAAACTCTTCAGAGAAAAGTCCCCTTTTCCTAGTTCTTTCCCCCTTTCTTCTCCCTCACTCCCTGTCTTTTTGTTCAGCATGTCCATTATGTTTCTCAAAGGCACAGTGGAAATGAACAATTAAGGTTCGTGATGCCCCAGCTTATAACCAACAGGGTTTTCAAAAAAAGATTTTGGAAACTTTTAAATTTTACCAATATAACTAAATGACTCACATGTTAGGGAAATATCTGCCTTTAGGATTTCTTCCTAATTGTGTTGTACTGATACTAATACTCATCATCTATCCAATTTGGTCAACTTTGTCCCTGTCCCTACTTTTCAGATGAGGAAATTGAGAGGGAATAAATATCCCACTTAAGGCACTCCCTTCTAAGGTCCCAGAAGCAAAAATACATTTTAAAACAATGAATTTATATAAAATAAAGATGGGAGTCCAAATAGAGTAAATAATGAGAAGAACCAATATATGAAAACATACATCAGAATACCATATGCAATCCATAATGTCCTTATTGATATGCACATACACTTAAATATTAGCCTGATTTCCACTGTATTTTCAATGATTTTTTTCCCTCAGAAATATACAATATTATTATATAGTTTAATAGATTATTATGTCAGAAACTAATTTTGGTCTTTCTTCACATTTATTTTCAGTCTGATTTTATAAGTATTAAAAAATTTCCCTCAGTTTGAACTGGAGTTTTACAAAAAGTGGGAATAAGATGTTAGAGTCTCCATAATAATCTGGTTATAGCTTTGCTTGGTTACTTGTATTATTTTTAGTTCTTTAGGGAATTAAAAAGATACTGCTTATTCAGCTCTTGGTTGACTTCCCAGAAATGAAATAAAGATACTTAGAATGGAAATATTTTCAACATTCAAATCATATATTTTAAATGTAGCTTGTTCTGGAATAATGAATATTAACTTGAGTTACAAATATTATTTAAATTTTTTTCTTGGGAGATCAAATCAATAAGCACATTTTAACTAACAAATTGGTACGATTTTAAATTGTGTATAAAGTACCTTAGCTTTCTGAAAAATTGTTCCCAAGAAGCACTTTAAGAATTGCAGTGTTGCTATAATTAGACATACCCTATATCCACTAGAGGTAAAAGCAGTTTTAGACTACTTTTGGTTACCAGCTAGGATATTTATAATAATCTAGAACATTAGGTGTACATTGAGAAAAGTATGCCTTCCAGGAAGGAAAGAAAGTTTTTCACTTAATTAACAGTGTAGAACACCTCTTGACTGTGAGTTGCTGGTAGCACTGATGGTATTAAGAAGGCTTCCAAAATGTTCAACCATTATACCTAATTTATGATATGCAATGAACTTTCCAGCTTTGCTAATATGTGTATTGATTTTTGTCAAAAATGATATTTTCAATCTTTTTCATTTATAACCAGGTAATGTGCTGGATCAAATTCCCATAACTTTGTAAATATTAATCAAAATTTTTCTTAGTGAGTGAACTAATTTCTCCTTTTGCTTAAATACAAATAGCTTTTTTCAACATAACTTATCCATAAGCGTGCCACAATGATTTTACAAAGTTAAGGCATACTCACTTTTGTTTAAAATTAAAATGCTCTATATTACAAATTACTATTAATAAAGTGGTAAATTTAAAACGAACATCTAAATACTTTGTCAATATCCAACGAAGATTTGATTGATCTTTTCTTCCTTTTTCCTCTAAAGCTTTCTGGAAGTATTTTGGATGTGTATAGTGGTGAGCAGGGAATTTCACCAGTTAATATGGGCCTTACAAGTGCTTCTTGTCCAAGTAGTCTACCAATGAAAAGAGAAATTACAGGTAACATTGCTTTTATAGTTTTATCCTTTATAAAAATCAACTACATAAGACATGAGTGACATATATTTCCAAGCTAAAGAGGATTTTAAAAATATTATTAAAATAGTTAGTTAAAATGGAAGACATTTAGAGAGTAAATCTATCTTTTTTTCCTCTATGACAACCAAACAGCAAGTTAGCATAACTTACAGTTCAATTGAATTAATTAATTATTCTAGGAATTGGGTGAATATACACATAACTTCTATTCATATGTATATGACAGTTTGACTAAGTTCTTCACTTAACATAGGTTCATTTTGATATTGAATAGATGCAATTTATTAACATGATTGCAAAAGAACAGATTAATAGATTAAGGAAAATTAGATTTTCCCCTTTTTAGCTTGTTTTATGGATTTCATGATTCACATTTAACTTTCTCATATGGGTAAAAAAACCCTCAGTTTTCAATAGTAAATCTCAAAATTGTTACAACTCAAAGGAATTATAGGGGCACTGTCAAGTTCCTCCAATATGTTGATGTGGGAATCAAGAGTCAGAGGAGTTATTTTCCCAAAGTCATACAGCTGATTAGAAGCAGAAGTGGATCAAAATAAGGATTTCATGGCTTACCAGACCAGTGTTAGTTTCTCCATAAGAATAAAATAAAACTCAGTCGAAATTTCTATAACAAATTTTTAGTTTGGAGCTCAAACACTGGTCTTTAAATATTTTTATACAGTTAATATAAACATTTTTAATAAATGCAATATATCCATTCTTGGAGTCTAACCAATAACTCAAAAATATCTATGCATTCAAATTATTTAGACTAAAATTAATGAATGTAGCCTTAACTAAATTTAAATAAATGTATTTTAAAACTAGAATAATTCAAAGAACATTGTATTAATTATCTATTGCTGTATAACAAATTACTCAAAATTTAACAGCTTGAAATAATAAACATTTATTATCTCATACAATCCCTATGGTTCGGAAATTCCGGGGGTGACCTATAAAACTGGTTTTGGCTCAGAGCCTCTCATAAGGTTGCAGTCAAGATGTTGGCCAGAGGTACAGACATTTGCCACTTGACGAGCTAGAGGATGCACTCCCAAGGTGGTTCACTCACAGGTCTTCCAAGTCGGTGCTGCTTGTTGGCAAGTGGCCTTGGTTCTTTACCACATTGACCTCTCCACAGGACTGCTCAGGTGTCCACATGACATGACAACTAGCAATTCAAGGGACACCAAAGTGGGAAGCTGAAAATGTCTTTTATGATGTAGTCTGGGAAGCCACACTAATCATTCCCACAAAATTCTGTTGGTTTCACGGGTCAGCTTTATTCATTGTGGAAGAGCACTAACAAAGGTGTGAATATCATGAGTGAGAATCATCGTGGGCCATATTGGAGACTGACTATCACAAATGCTCACAAGTACATAGCACATGAAGTGTCACTTACTGAAAGTATGGAGTTGTCCAGTAGGAATATCTGAGAAATGTAGTTAGTTCCAATTCTTGGGATGTAGAAATCATAATTTTTTTATAAAAAATTTAGGTTGTAATAATTTTGAATAATCTTAAAATTCTGAGAACAATACTAATAAAAATGATTAAGCAGTTTAATATTTTCTGTGTGCTGTACCCATTTTAATCATCACAGTGATTATCAGGTAAGTATTATATTATATCAGTTTTACAGATAAGAAGCCTGAGACACAGAGAACTTAGGTAACAGTTCACAAGGCTATTAAATGGAGGGCCAGAATACAAATCCAGGTTTTACTCCTCAAAGCCCATAGGTTTTGTTACTGCCTTCTTACTAAAGAGCACTCTGTTCCAAATTTCTGAATATTTGCAAAAAATATGTATATATATTTTACCACTTGGAGCAAGTAATATTGTATTTTCACTAGTATTTCTGAATTATGTTGACTGGAAGGATTGTAAGGTAGCAATAAGTACTGTTTCAATTGTCTTCCTTTTGATCAGAAACTGATACTCGAGCTTTGGCAAAAGAGAGACAAAAAAAGGACAACCACAACCTCAGTGAGTATATTTTCCTTTTTTCGAAACAGAATTAATTAATGCAAGAGGAAATGCAGAATTTAAAATGTGTGATGTTTTATTGTTGCCCCATAAATATTTTGAGGTCAGATGACCAGAAGTGTACATGCTCACTGGTAGAGCTATGTTGGGAAATTTAAATGCGAACTCTCAGAAAAGCTAGACATTTTTATGAAGTTCAGCATCTCAAGTTCTCTCCTTGATCATTCTCTCTCTCTCTCTCTCTCTCTCTCTCTCTCAGACTGCATGTGAGCATTGAGTTATGTCTGAACTCAGTTGTGACTCATGACTCCAAGGTTTAAAGAGATAAAAGTGACTTTAGAAAATATACACCATTTAAATAGCAAGAAATGTGACTCCAGGTTCTTATCTTTCTGTGTCAATCTGCTCCTCCCTTCCTAATGATAAGGCCTCTTACGCCTTCCTGGGGGTCAATTTGACTCTGATAATGGGTCACATGAGATGGGTAAATGCAGTCCAGGGAAGTTGTTGAGGGGCAAGTTGAGCTTTAGAGTGCTTTGTCATGTCTCAAATGCTTAACTGTCTTAAGTGAGCTTGACTAATTGGGTGTGAAGCTTTTTTGTTCTGGGAGCCAAATCAAAAAATGAGAAAAAAATAGAATAGAATAAAATTAAATAAAAACTTTAAAGCCCTAAAACAAACCAGGAATTTCCTTACATGTGGTTAGTTGAAATTGATTCTACATGTACCTGTGAAACCTGCATATATCTGTTCATCAAGCATCTGCCTACGTCACAGAGTAGGTTGACTGTGTGACTGAGGAGAGGGCTGACCTGTGGTTATAACGGTCCTTAGAGTAATTGTGGAGAGGGAAATGATTTGATTCTGATCACTTAGTGGCAGAGCAGATAAGTGTTGGTGCAGTTTATGAGACAAGTAGAACCTGAAAGACAGAGCTAGTTGTTGCCGGAAGGAATTAATGATACATCGAGGAGATAAAGGCTTCTCTCTTAGTTTTAAGCCTGCTAACTATTACCTTCCTTGCTCCTTTCTTCTCTCCTCTATGTTTGCACTTTAAATAACAGGTCATTTAATGTAAAGTATGATAGGTGCCTGGTATGACCATTATCTAAGAGTTTTCTAATTTGGATTCTCTTACTTAGGGATCTTCCTTTTTGGAGATATCAATGTTACAAAAAATTAATATCACATTTTAAATATGAATCTAGGATATCCCTTAACATTTGCGAGGATCATGGCTGGAGGACAAATAAAGTCCCACTTACCAGATGTCTAAATACTTAAAAGCTAGAAATGCTAAATTAAGTATGTTCTGTCCTTCCTAAAGATTGGAAGGCCAGGTGTGAAATAACAATTCTCAGATCCTTGGAATTCTGAGTAGGAATGTCAGGGTGGGGCAATGCCAGCCTTTAGCCAGCAGCCCATCTCACTTCTCTGTCTACCCCCTAGAGGCCACTTGCATGTCTATGCTGCAAGTGGCCTCAAACACGACTGGGAACCCCTCATTCTGTATATTCAAGTTCTATACATATCTCTGCAAACAGCTGCCCCTTGTCTGCATCTTGGGACTAGGGTAAGCATCTTGGTGTCCTGATCCTCCCTCAAGAGGATGGACCTGGGAAGCAGCCTGAACAGGCTCAGGGTGTTTGGGAAGATATTCCTGTTGCAAATTACCTGGAATGTAGTTTAGAAGGGGGATCCCTTTGTCCTGTGGCTGCCTTGCTCAGTGTGGATGGGTGTGGTAAGAAAAGGCAAAGGGGGCTCCTCATCAGTATGGGGTCTGAGAAGAGAGGCCCCTTTTGCTTGGATCTAAGGACAGGAATGAGTGAATATATCAAAAACTTGGTGACGAGTGAAATCACGTGTAGCATGAAATAGTTTAGTAATTTCTTAAAACTTGACTCCTTTACAGACAACTAGTACTGGAGATGAAAACATTGAGGAACGAAACTTCTCATCATAATTAGCCATTAAAAGTTTTACTGGGCACAATCTAAGAAGAGCTGGGTAGGAATTTCTGATATTTTACGTAAGGTGCATCTAAATAATAGATTTTGATAAAACATTATAGGACTAAACCAGTCTCCTATTTTGAGATAAAACTGTGAACATCCTTCCTAGCTGCTCTTCATCTTATATTTAAAAGTCTGTTTTATAATATAGGAGTGAATATGTGTGAACATAGACTTACTAATAAATTCTCACTGTAAAATATAAATGTATTTCTATCAGCATTATCTTTGTTTATTTTCTTTTCAGTTTTTTATATGGTGTCAGTTTTTTGAATCACATGCATAGGAAAACAGGATTGGTAAAGAGGGAAAATAAACTCTCCCAAGAATCAATTATATCCTAATTTCAGAGGAATCCCAATGTATTATTTTTGAAGGTCAAGTTCATTCATGGTAAATTGCTTTGTAGAGTAGGTTCACCAAGACAATTGATATATTTTTCATGACTTTCCTTGTTTCTAGTAGCAGATCTTATTTTTGAAGCACGTATGGTTTAATGTTTTTGACATAGTTTTCTTCTCCTTCATGACATTTTACTTCCTTCGTTTCCCTAAAAAGCTTTAAAAATGTTATCTACTTAAACAATATTATGCATAAGTTGTGGTTCCTGATACTGGAAATATAGAGCACTGGGAATATAGGACTACTCTGTGCTCTGTAAGACTGCTCTTAGGTAAGGGTCAATATAGAAAACTCTACTTATTTGTATATTTGACATTTATTGAACATTTACTAGATGCACAAAATTTCCATAAGCAATGGATGCATAGAAATGCAAACAGAGAAAACAGTCTCTGAATAAAAACCTACATCAGTAGTTCTCAAAGTGTGAGCCCTAGACAAGCAGCGTCGGCATCACCTGGGAACTTGTTAGAAATGCAAATTCTTGGGTCCCAACCCAGTCCTACTAAAATCAGAATCTCTAGGTGCGGGGTACAAATTTATTTTAACTATCCCTCCAGGTGTGTCTGATGCATGCCAGAGTTTAAGAATCACTGCTCTATGTATTATTGAAAGTTGTTAAATTAGAAAACTATATTTATAGTCTAATCAACGTACATTTATTTAGCACCTTTTACATGCCAAGGCCGCTGGAGATACAAAAGAAATGGTCCCTGCCCTCAAAGAGGTCATAGTCTATTTGGGCACACATACCTACCATGTAGCAAACTTTGTGTTAGCCTTTCAGTGGCGTGTATGAGAAAGGAGAGTATATAAATATATATATATATATATATATATATATATCAGTATGAGTAAATATTATTGCATTTCAAAGAATGATAAAAATGTTGTTTTTGAGAGAAAATGTTTTAAAATAATTGTGAATAATAGACTCACAATTCTAATATTGTTATTTTTACTTTTAGAATAAAATGTGTTTGAATTTTTTATTTTTGAGAAGTACCCTTTTCACTAAATGAAACTTTTTTGCTCATTGTTTTTCAAAGATTGTTAAGAAAGTTTACAGCTGACCAAAAATGAATTATGCTTTAATGAGAATAATCAATAATATTTCTTTTTTAATAGTTGAAAGAAGAAGAAGGTATAATATTAATTACCGAATCAAGGAGCTTGGCACTCTTATTCCAAAGTCTAATGATCCGTGAGTTCACCAATCATTTATTAATAATGTTATGGTTTCAATCCCCCCCCCCAAAAAATGGGTGTGAGAGAGAGGGGGAGGGGAGAACCAAAGACTAGGAAACTAACCAGCTGTGGTAAAGATAAGGCTACTGCTGGTCTCATTTTTTAATATCTATCCAAGGCTGATCGTTATTAAGCATCAACGTTGTTACTAACACTTGTCCTATTGAGCTATAGGAAATAAGTAAATTATTTCTTCTCAGTATTTAGTGGATTTTTCTGTATGGCACCAATATTTGCAAATTTAGTGGTAGTACCAAATGCTTTCATGATACTGACTGGCATCCTCAATTTATGATTATAGCACTCCTTCCAATTTAAGATTTATGTGTACGTGAAAATTGGAATGTTGAATTTTCAGAGGTTCCAAAATTCTGGCGATATGCAAGCAGAAACAATAGAACTGTAAAAACAGGCTGATTGATGCCAGTCAATAATCGGTTATTGCAATTAAATTTTCAGCTAGGTTATGGTGTCATACAGTCACAAAGTCAGTTAAACGAGATGTTTGAGGTTGTAAATTTCAAGAAATAGTTGATAAAACAAAATATCAATTTAGCATGTTAAGTGTTTCTCTAAAAACATGAAAACATTGTAGCATTAATAATGACTAGAAAAAAATGTTTTGTTCAGACTGAGAACTGGACTCTCCAGACACTGGCAAAAATCCATTATTCAGAAATGATGATGTTTGATAAAGTGATATTTGTGAAATTCGAAAGTATCCTTTCCCTAAATGTAAATGTGCTAGTTCACTTGGACAATTCATCCATTTATAATAGAAGGGAATGCCATATTTATTCTTATGGGCATAGTAGATAGTGAAGGCATCTCCAGTAGAATGGCAGAAAGCACTGGACAGAAAGTCTGAAGAGCTCAATCTTGGTGTAGGCCTACCAGTAATTTTTCAAATCTTTTGAAGTCTCTAAGCATGCAACTCTTTCTGTTCGCAGAAGGGAACATCCGTTTTCCAGATAAGACTTTTTTTAACACTTAAAATATAAATGCACATTTATTCACCAAACATTTCATGTAAGACCAAGACCTTTTAGTTTGAATGTGTTTCAATTTTTCTTTCTTACATAAACTGCACAAAAATGTATAGTCTATTTCAATTTCTTAAAGATAAAACAAAAACCTAAGGGCCAACCACCTAAGTATAGATGGATATTTTTTAATGTTTGCACTCTAATTTCTTACAGCATAGTTTTTAGCAACCTATCTCTACCTACATTTTACTTCAGCTTTTCCAAAGCTTTTAATATACTTTTCCTAAGAACAATAGCTATCTTTATAAATGCTTTTTCTTCTTTTGCATTCGTATTTCATTAGTTAACATACATATAATTTAATTATACTATCACAATAATAAGTACAATGGGCATTCATTTAACAGCCTGTCAGTAAGTACATGTCACCACAAGGATAACAGAAGTACCTGGGTGTCTCAGAAGGTAGCCTAGTGTCTACTTTGTTCTGTCAACAGTCAGTGAGTATCACAAAGGGAATGGAGAACATTAATTACTCCTGAAAGTGATTAGATAAGGTCAGTTAAGAGAGCTTCCCTTGTAACCGGTAGAGCTAACCCACAGTGCCAGGCCCAGGTTATATGCAGAAAACAGATGAGACTCTAAAATTGGACTCTGAAGCCTGACTGAACATCTTTAGATGTCACCATGCCTGTAAAGCACCAACTATATGGCTGGGTTTTTATAAAAATAAAATCAAGTAATATGTATGAGAATATCTTAAAAATTATAAAGCTTGTGTGAGGGATAATTATTACTCTACATTTTTATAGAAGCTTTGGTTGTAAAATGGCTCCTTTCTGGTTCTAATTCATTGTCCAGAACAGGGGATGGAAAACTTTTCCTCTAAAGGGCCAGATAGTAATTATTTCAAGCTTTGTGAGCATAAAGTCTCTCAAAATTATTCAACTCTACCATTGTAGCATGAAAGCAGACATAGACAATATATATATGAAAGAGCATGACTGCATCCAATGAAACTTTATTGACAAAAACAGGTTGCAGGCTATAGTTTGTCTACTCCTGATCTAGAATATGGAAAATCAATTTATCACAGAATCACATCTGAAAGGGACCATAATTGGGAAAGCTTCATTTTAAGTATTCTTAAGGGACTTTCTCTTCTTTGTGGATTTCAGAAAGAGGAATTATTAATTGTTTTAATTCTATTATATGTAGGCACTGAAAACATCAGAGTATTACATATTACACGTTAGAAGGATAGTAATACCACATGAATCCTTTGTTGCTGTTATAAGTACAAAGAGCGCACTGGGTCACAATAGAAAACACATTTCTTATGGCAGATGCATTTGAAAAAGTGGGAAAGCCACAGATTTGCAGATACAGCACTGAACTGAGAGAGGAGACCTAGGACTCATCTTCTAAACACCGCATGCTCTTGGGCAAGTAGCAGGAACTCTGAAGCTTTGGTTATAAAAAGGCTCTGAGGACCTTTCCAGCTCATGGCTAGAATAAACTTACGGTTTGGCTTAGCAAATGAAAGTTAATACCTGAAAGCATTTTGAATTCTATGACGTTGCCATTTTTGTGTATGAAAAACATTCAGAAATTTGTACTTCTTTCTTCTTTGCTGGGTCAAAATAGTATGGTCAGAAGGGAAAAAATATAGTAAAGAGCTATCGTTGAGGTATATATGTTGAGAAAATGAAATGAAAAGCACACAGTCTCTTAACCGTCAGTGAAAAATAAAACCAAACAAAACTAGCAAATACAAAAAGTGAAGCATTTCTACAGACGTGTGGTAGTGATTTACTTCATATGTGTTTTTAATCATATTTACAAAAAAATCATATTTGTAGATATAAAAATGCCAACAGAGCATGAATTATTCTAGTTGTGCTATCAAATTATTCTTTTCTTTCTATTTTTTTATATATAAAATTAAGGTATTTTTGTATTGATTTTTTTATCTTCTACAGTCAGAACTTTCTCTGGCCTTTGTGTAAGAATGGCAGTTGAGGTAGTAAATGAGACCTAACAAGACTTTCTAAATCAGAAGTTATAAAATGTTGATCAAAGCAAGAAGAATCAGACGTGTCTTGGTGTTTTCTTTCTTTTTTATTTTTTTAATGTTTCTAAGTGAATGGGCACTCCTAAGATGACAACAGATTGTACATTTTCCATAGTTTTGCCTGGCAGCATTCTTACTCCAACTTACATATTTCTGTTACCTGCTTTAGCCCTATATACATTCAAGCTTTTAACTTTCTCAACGATGTAAGTTCTTCAAAGAAAATTATTTTGTAGAAAATGAAAAGCCAGTATCAACATTCACTCCTTAGGTATGTCTTTGTATGTGTTAGTGTTTATAGTATAATGTCATATATAATGTTTTTTAATACCTAACTGCATGAAATTATCTTGGGAGAGAGGTAAACATCTCTTTAATATATTTGGAAAACTTGAAATATTTTCAGAAGCAACCTCATATATTAAAATGGCTTTAAATAGAGTGAACTTTTAAACATTTAGTGAAATGACATCAAGTAGATATTGTAGCAAAACCCATTGTGTGTTTTCTACCACAACTTTTTTTTTAACATCTTTATTGGAGTATAATTGCTCTACAATGGTGTGTTAGTTTCTGTTTTATAACAAAGTGAATTAGCCATACATATATATATATCCCCATATCTCCTCCCTCTTGCGTCTCCCTCCCACCCTCGCTATCCCACCCCTCTAGGTGGTCACAAAGCACTGAGCTGATCTCCCTGTGCTATGTGGCTGCTTCCCACTAGCTATCAGTTTTACATTTGGTAGTGTATTTATGTCCATGCCACTCTCTCACTTCGCCCCGGCTTACCCTTCCCCCTCCCCGTGTCCTCAAGTCCATTCTCTATGTCTGCATCTTTATTCCTGTCCTGGCCAAGGTTCTTCAGAACCATTTTTTTTTTTTTTTAGATTCCATATATATGTGTTAGCATATCGTATTTGTTTTTCTTTTTCTGACTGACTTCATTCTGTATGAGAAAGACCATATTTCAAAAAGAGTCATGTACCACAATGTTCATTGCAGCTCTATTTACAATAGCCAGGACATGGAAGCAACCTAAGTGTCCATCGACAGATGAATGGATAAAGAAGATGTGGGACATATATACAATGGAATATTACTCAGCCATAAAAAGAAATGAAATTGAGTTATTTGTAGTAAGGTGGATGGATCTACCACAACTTTGAAGGTTTATTTTAGATCTAAATAAACAGTACCTTAAACTTCAAAGTTGACTAGGGTTATTGTTTTCATCCTATTCCTTCTGTCCTTCAAGTTTTTCTTCCCATGAGCAGAAATAAAACAAAATTGGGGCCTTTAGGCTCCTGTTGCTGCTTAGAGTTTTAACTCAGGAATTCACTACACTTTTCAGTGACAGATAACTTCTTGGTTTAATGACAAAAGTAGCCTCTTTTCCCCCTACCCTTCCCACCACTAGATAATTCACTGTGCTTTGAAAGATATCAACAGCAGTAGTGGCCCCAGAGAACTGACAAAGCATTTTCAAGCTTGAGACAGACGTGGCAATGGTTTGGTGCTTTTCAGTAGAGGATGGCTTATTCCAGCATTCTCACCTATTAAGCATTTTCACCTGTGGTAGAATAATGTATCTTCCTTTAATTTGTTACAGCTAATGAATTGTCGTCTAACCTGAACTTCCAATGAGGCACATGCCAGTCAGGTTTTTCATAAACTACATTTTCCCATTTCTGAACATTTAATAAATACATATTAAGTTCCATGTATTTCATGTAGATCACGTAAACCAAAAATACATGCAGTGTAATGTCTTTTAAAATTTTCCCTACAAGTTTACTTTCTGTTGTATTAGAAGAAATCTCGTGATTCTAAATGGAAAATTCATCCAGGTTTTTCAACAGCTCTAACTTTTAGCAATCAGTTTGGCCCTATTCTCCATACATATTATGAATTGTCAGATAGTATTAAATATATTGATGTATGTTTTTAGATATTAAACTCAGTAGCCTGTTCTGTAGTTCCAAATTTATCATCTCTCCTGTCTAAAAATAAGTTTTAATAAAATATTTTTTCTATGCTACAGTCTGAAGATTATTGGCAATGTTCAACTGTATTTACTTATTGTACACTTACTTAAAAATAGATATCCAGCTTTTTAAAAAAAATGTTGATGCTTTTTGTGCAGAAAAATTTGCCTAATGATTCTAGAAAGTTTTGCTCTATTGCATAAAGTGATGTTGCCAAACTCCAATTTGTTTCACAATTACTCAGGATCACCATTCAGGAGGGACTTTATTTTTCTTTTCCTAGAATCATAAAAGCAACCTTATAGAAAGTAGGTTAAAAGATTGGTGCATTTGAAATGATCTTAAAAAATTTAGGCTTAAGTCCTCAGTAATGTACATTTCCTCGTTCATTAATGCAGAAATACTGCACATAGATTTTAATCTCAGAGTTAATAATAAAAGCAATTTTCACTAAAAATATAAAAACTGTAATGGTAGAATCATGATATTGCATTTAGCTCTCCCACAAAAAGTCACTTTATTACTTTCTTTTGACACTTATTTTCATTCTGGGATTAATTTTACTATATAAGGGCTTCTTAACTATTCTATTAAAATTTCTATTCAGAAGCAATAATATCTAAGAGTGAATAATAGTCATGTAAATCATTATTTCATATTAATGTGAAAGATTTTGTAAGTTCTTATGAATTCTGCTGACATGCACAATTGTGAAAAGGTTATCTCTCCTTTCTACAGTGATATGCGCTGGAACAAAGGAACCATTCTAAAAGCATCAGTGGAGTACATCAAGTGGCTACAAAAAGAACAACAGAGAGCTCGAGAATTAGAACACAGACAGAAGAAATTAGAGCAGGCTAACAGGCGCCTTCTACTCCGGATTCAGGTTTTTATAAGAACGTTGCCATGAACCATGTAGCTTACATATGACTTATCCATCATCAGTTTTATTCATTGGTCTCATTTATTTTTTTCTCATTAACAATTTTTTTTTCTTCCCAAGGATAATTTTATTGCCTTTTAGAAGTTCATGAATTAGATTGATTCAATTAGGTTTTGATTAGAAATCTAGGATCAAGTTGGCTTTAAAAGTATATAATGAATGACGACAACTAATTGCAAAAATGCAGAAAATAGAATCAATTTTATAAACACACAAATATTATCCCAGTCAAAAAATAATAATAAGCAGAACCTTTGTTTCTCTGGATAATATTGGACATTAAGTTCTCCTCTCCCCCTTTTATTTCTATAGTAACATTGCTATGGATTTCATTGCCTTAAGGCATATTATGCCAGTTTATATTGTTACTCCTCATCTGTTCATGTGACACAAAATCTCAGAATATAGGTTTCATAAGCCTCAAGCTTTTTTCTTTAATATGTGAGCAAGCTTACTGCCAGGTAAAACACTCCTGTTTCCATGAAATGGACCTATAGAGAGAAATTAATCAGGAAGAATGACTGGAAGATTTCCACTATCTCCAAATAGTTGTACTGTAGCCTGAGCCACTATGGGACCATTATATGTCATGTATTCCTTTAACGAACAATCTGAGTAGTTTTTAAAAATCTGAGTATTTTCCTCAGGGTTATTTTTCAGGCATTAGAAATATACCACACTCTGTTATTTGCAAAGAATATTTATAATATGTATTAGTCTTCATTTTGAGTGCTTGTTAATATTTTAAATCTATTTGTGGCTTATTCTATAGAGTTGAGTTTACTTTCAAAGTCGTTATTTAATTATTCTTGTTTGAAATTGCAGGAACTAGAAATACAGGCTCGTGCTCATGGTCTGCCAACCCTGGCTTCACTTGGCACAGTTGATTTAGGTGCTCACATCACCAAACAACAGGCCCATCTTGAGCAGAATTCAGTAGACTATTGCCAACAATTGGTTCTGTCTCAGGGGACAAGCCCTGAGCTCTGTGATCAAGCTATGGCCTCCTCTGATCCTTTGTCACACTTCACAGATTTATCATTTAGTGCGGCTTTGAAGGAGGAACAAAGATTGGATGACATGCTACTGGATGACACAATATCTCCATTTGGAACAGATCCTCTGCTATCTGCCACTTCCCCTGCAGTTTCCAAAGAGAGCAGTAGGAGAAGTAGCTTTAGCTCAGATGATGGTGATGACTTATAAGAAATAAACAGGCTCAATTCATCAACTGGGAATCAATTCTATGCTGGTGCTATGCAGTGAAGTTCTGTGTTTCATATATTGCTTTGGCTCAATTTTTCTGAAAGGAATATATTGTTCATGAAAAACTGATTGGTTAGAAACAACAGAATTCACAGGAAGAAGAAGCACAGTGTCGAAGGATTATTAAGAGCAAAAAAGACTTTTTTTTCTCTTTGACTACTGAGTCCAAATCTACTTAAATTTTGTTTTCCTGGAAAGAGGCACAACATAAGAAAAAGCTCTCTACTGATATTTTAAAAGTAGTGACTTGGTGGTGTACTATTGGAACTAACAGACTGCAAAGAATAGACCTTCTGAAATATACATTTTCTTACTTCCGTCTCCTTCCTATTCAGCTCTGACAATGTTAATTTTCAAGAATCAAGATCGACAGATCTGGTTGTTCATTGCCTTTTTTCCACTGTCTGGGGGATAGTTGTCTAAAGTTCAAGCCTTATAGGGGAACTAATTAAAAAATAGATTATCTACCACTTATAATTGAAAAGTGAATCTACAATAAACATTAGAATTTTCCACAATAAAATACAGAAAATTTATAGAAACTTAGGATTCTAAAATTAGACTCTAATTCCCTTGGTCAGTTCAATCACACTAACTCTAAAAGCATCTTTGCATATTTATGGAGACATGCTCAGTTCAGAAAAAGAACACATTGAATGCTGTCCTCAAGAATACTGGCTAGAATTGTTATTGCTTCACACAAGCATACCCACCACCCCCCCAAACAGGTACACAATGCAGATAATACATGTTCTTTTTTCCCCCCTTCATTCTTCTGATTTTCTAATCAGCATCTGAAATTACACTCCAAATCCTTTTTACTTTGTCAAGAAGAGATATTGGATAATCAGTTTCAGCAAATAAAATATCGAAAGCCCCCCTACTAGGACAATTTGTTAATTTGTTAAATAAAACTTATCACTGTTTCCAAAATTGGATTTAAATTAATTAGTTGATATAATTTTGCTCCAAATTGATGAAATACTGAAAACTGGATTGCCAACTGACAAAATAATTAGTAAAACAAAAAATCTTTCTTATTACATTCAGCTCTGAGCAGAGGATAAAGTTCTATTCCTGTGAGTATTTAGAGTACCCTACGATCTCTGTTAGCCTTGTTAGCATTTATTATTTATATCTATGGTGCTTCACTCAAATTATTCTCTCTTGAGCTTCTTCAAAGCATTGGGAATTGACTTACCAAGGATATTACTCTGTGCTAGACCTGCATGAATGATCATCTGATCAATGAGTATTTATGGAGGGATACTCAAAACTGCAGTAAGTTCTGTGAAAATATAGAACAGATGAGCAAAATATGGTCTTACTCCTCAGGGAGTTAAAATGACTGCATGAGAAACCACAACAAAAGATAGAAGACATTTAAAATTAAAGCCTACATGGTGCAGCATAAGCTGCAAATACAGGAGGTCAGAAAAACTAAAAATGAAGATTGGAGAATCACAAAAATGTGTGGGCATAGCAGAATTTAACTTCTTTTAAAAAGCATACATTTGGTGGAGGGGAGGCTATACAGGTGAATAATATCAACCAAATGATAAAAGCGAGAATAAGTTGGGGAAGTGTCTTCATGATACATTCATTAGAAAGATCTGACCACCCTAGAAGACGTCTGTTCGGAGTCCTGAAAAATACTGGCAACAAGTTATGAAAGCCCTTGAAAACCAAGATGAAATGATGTAGCAGGAATAGATTTTTTAATTAAGAGGAAGAAGCCTAAAAATTAAAATGCTACTGTATATTACTAATGTGATTGACATGTAATCTTTCATGAATATTAACTTTGGGATAAACTTTTGAAAGGGTGCTTCAGGTATTACATGAAAAATACGTCATCACAAAATTTGAGATTTTAATGCTAATGAAAGTGGAAAATATTAGATCTTTATGGTGTGCTTATTATCTCAGGCTTAGCTTACAATTAGCTCAGAGTTTGGAGAATTAAAATAATTTTCATTTTTTGACATGAAAAAACTCTTGATTTATAGGAATAGTTGTCAAAGCCAGATAAATAAATTCATCTGAAATAGATCACGTGAAAGAGAGCCATAAGATACATTTCCTCAAGAATTTTCAAGGGAACATTATATACTTTATGACAAAATTCCACTTTATTATCCGAGTTGATAAGTTAACATTGCAAATCATAGAGAAGGAATATATCTTGAAGTCAATGGAAAACACATCATTCTAGATAGAGGCTAATTTCTGTTCTCATTTTATACATTATTCTAATCTCTTCATATTCTGAGAAAACTTACACTGAGGATTTCTTCACTCTGTCATCATTTTCCATTCTGCTAAAATACTACTACTCAGCCTTGAAAGCCATTTCTCATAATCTTAGCTAGTGAATGGCTTGACACAGGATGGTAGAGTCTGGATGAAGGAGATCTGGAAAGGGTAATAATATTTGCTACTACTTACAGATTATAATAACTATCAGCGGATTGTAAAACAGGTAATGGATTTTTAAAGAAAGAGTGAAGAGTAGTGTTGTGTCACAGTCAACTGAAGTAGATTAAAAAATTAATTTTAGTCATTAGTTCTTAACTTTTAAGGCCTTGATAATCTGTTGAAAGTTACAGACTTTCTCCCTGGAAAAGTACAGAATATATATATATATATATCCCAAAATTTGTATGTGTTAAGAGGTGTGGGGGATCTCCTAAATATCTCCTTGGATCACAGATGAAGAACTCCCACATCAGGTCTGTTGCTCAACTGATAGCATAGTAGCTGTGTATCTATCAAGAGCTAAGTGTACAGTTAATGTCATATGTAATGATGGAGGAGGGAGCCCTAGTTATCTGAATATCATTATCCCAGCCCCAGAAATGATAAGGTTGCATAGGTAAGTGAAAGTGTACCAAACACTAAACTATTCACTAAAGAAGTTGTTCACTTATAAAGTAGCCCCTTTCTAACATCCCCTGTTATATATATGCCTCTGTTATATGCTTATACATTTATGGGTCAGTTTCTCTATGACACATAGATGTTGTAACCATCTGACAATAACATTTAAAAGTTATATATATATCTATATAACTTTATATATATCTATATAACTTTATATATATATATATATATATATATATATATATATATATATATAAAAGTAGAAATAATGTAAATTCACAGGCAAATTATTTGAATATCTAAGAATCAAGAGTGATCCTTGGGAAAATTGATGCCTACAATATGTTTTCAGAAATGAGACTTACAACAGTAAAAGAGGCATATTGTTTACCAAATAATTTTGTCACAGAAAATATCAGCTACCACTGAACTATTAATACACAATTAACCGAACCTTGTTCATTCAAATAATTATTACATAATTTCTATAATAATAAAAACTTTGTTAAAAATTAAATAAAACAATTTAAAAATTATTGTTAGTTATCTTTTCAAGATAAGGTCCCATGCAATCTTTTTTCTCTAAAATATTGGCTTCCTTTTCGTGGACTCACACTAAACAACCTTTCCAACTCCCAGTTGTCTTGAAATAACAAGGGCCTCTTACGAGTAGATGTAGCTTTTCTTATTTTTTTCTTCTTAGTGTCCTTTCTTATTGAATTTTCCCCATAACTGGAGAATATATATACAGATCATATTTTCTCAGTTTACAGATGTGAAGTCAGTGACTATAGCTTTCTAGATGTGGGTACAAGAGCTCTAAATAATAAATAGCCAGATGAGCTGGGGACATTGAGAAACAGCCTTTCTCCTCCTTTTTAAACTCATTCTTTTCCACTCATATGACTGTAAATAAAATAGTTAATAGCTCTTACTTAAAAAAAAAATAGACATAATGAGTTTCTTGATTGGTGTGCTCATTTACCTTCATTGTCAGGGGAGAAGTTAGATTACACAAGGTAAAAAAGAATTTATTTTTTTCTTTGTTTTGATAGATTGAGCCATGCTTGAATTTTCTTATACTTCAAAGTATCATGAAAATATTTTTTGCTGCTCTGGTATCGTGGAATTTTGATATTTAAATAAATGGCATAACTAAATGTTCCAATGTTTTTACAATATCTCTAGGCTGATATTTATCGACCTTATAATATCTAAGATGTAGATGAAAACTGGAATCAATTAATCTTTTGCTATGTTATCAACACTAGATCAACCATCTGGGTTTCTTGAAAATACCTGAAGGATTGAATTTTGCTTCAGTATTGATAATGGCACAGCCTATATCTGCTACATGGAATTACATCCTTTGCCCTTCTGGTGCCCTGCTTGTTGATAAATACAAGATGTCAATTTGAGTTAGTGTAAGTTACATATACAGAGATTTCATTTCATTTACTTAATAAATACTTAATACATTTAGAGTGTTGCTGATCTAATGCATCTTATGACCTTTCTGTATCATTATTCATTGTATACACCAATATCTTATCATTTGTATGATTTCTAATTTGTAAACAAAGTATTCAAAATGATAAAAATAGTTTTCTTAAAATTTTTCTGTGCTACATTTGTTTTCTGTGAGAGTCATAGAGAATTTTAGTATATAGGAGATCATCAGAAAATAATTATTTTGATTAAAAAAACCTCCCACTGGATTCAACCAATTTAATGATGAAATACTGCTATCTGCTGCTTTATACATAAAAGGGAACTTTTAATCTTTTTCTTGTAAAGGGATCTGTGTATGTATTTCTACATATCCAAATGATTTCTATTGTGTTTTCTACTGATGAAATCTTCAGTAGTATATCTTTTTTCCTACATTTATCCAACATGCTTCAAGAATAAAGTTAAAGACTTTTGTGTTTCCAATTCTACCTCTCCTATTCCTGCACTACCATTTTATTTCAAAAGTTCTGTATTTTCAACTTTGCTTTTGCCACAGAAATAAATTTTATTTGTACATCGTTTAAAGCTGGTGATTATATATAACAAACAAAATAGGAAATATGCTGAAAGAATTATATGCAATCAGGAAGTTACATATTATATTATTCTTTACTACATGACTACTGAAGTTTAAAAGCTAACTAAATTCAAGGATCCCATCTAAAAGCACTGCAGTTGCTTATGGCATACAAGGCTACAATTAATTCAGCTATTTAATCTTAATAATAACAATGTAGTTAAAAATCTTTGACTTTAATAGCATTTTATATATATGAATAGCTGCAGTAATATTCCTATAATTTTAATCTAACATTGGTTAGATCAAGAAAACATTGTTAGTATAATAAGACTGTAGAATTTGTAACTATTGCTATTTTTCATTTTTAATAACAAAGTAATGTCTTATTTTCTAAGAAAATAGAGAGCACTGGTGTTCTCTAACACATAAATGAATGCTTATACACATACTTTTAAAAAATGTACCAAAATTTTCTTTGCATATGTATAAAATGAAAGCGTAGAATCATTAAATGCTTTAACATACTTTTTGTTCTGCCTTTGTGTATAGATTGCACTGGAAAATATAGAATGTGGGTTAATCATCTGAAAGGATACTTAACAGCCATGAGACTTCACAACTGACAACTGCTTACTTCATAGTCCATGCTGAAAACAGTAATCCAGTATTTCCTTATTAATGAAAATAATTGTTACATTTTAAAATATAGTCTCCTGCCATCTGCTTCTTAAGCTGTTATGATTTTGATTTATGGAAAATGTTCATCAAAATGTTGCAAAATTGCTAACAGGCATACTTGTAGCAATGAAATCACTAAGAAACTCTGCAAAATCTTTTAATATACTAGATAGTCCCCAGACAATCTAGGATAAACAGAATACTGTATTTTAATATGTAAAACATTTTAAAGCTGCTAATTGGTATTGACTAGACCTATCCCTTGATAATGAAATTAATAAGAATTTCAGTTAAATGTTAAGACTTTCTAATATTTAATACCATGTTTGTGAATTTTTTTCTACACACCTGCCTCAGAAATAATAAAAAGGATGGCTCTGAGTTGACTATAAAAAGATGCTATTCTGTGTTCAAATATAGGTTCATTGATTTTTAAAAAATGTTATATCAGATAAATTTTTTTCTTAATGCATTATCAATGCCAAAAATACTGATCAATACAATAATTTCTGTGTAGAAAGGAATAACCACTCTAATAAGGTACAGGTAAGTCAGGATGATTTTCTGACACTATATAGACTGAAAAAAGGATGACTGAATGGGTTCTATACTTGATTGTTTATTGTATGTGTATGTACATATGTGGTGTATTTGGATACAGACACATGTCTGCCTATGTGGGAGCTTATAAAAAAGTCTTCTAATCTCTTGATACTAGGAAAGACTCCACATATAAGAATATGCTATTCTTATGTTATTTTTTTATTGGAACCTACATGTAGGCAACATTTGAAGCTATCCGCAAATCCCTTCTGCTAGAAACACACACACACTCACACACACACACACACACACACACACATACCCCTTACTCTGAGTTGAGTCAAAAAGATGGAAAAAATGAAGAAAGTTGTAAAAAGTTTTAATGTTTTTGTTAAAATAAGTGATGTTTGCAGCTATAAACCTTTTAAATATATTACAAACATTGATTTTATTGACCACCAAAAGGAATATTGAAACCCACCTAAAAAATTGTTATTATTATTATCGCCTGCAGAGTTCTAGCTGTGGAGTGGTTAAGTGGTAAAATACAATAAGGTTTATGGGTTAAGGACTGTTAAATATATATCAGTTTCATTAGTTGGCATCATGTTAAATATATATCAGTTTCATGTTAAATATATATCAGTTTCATTAGTTGGCAACCATAAGACAAGAGTACAGCATTCTAGATGGTGATGATTTTGATAGGACTGACCACAATATGGTTAAGTATATAATTCATGTAATAAGAAAAAGGTGCCTGCAGCCTATTGTTCCTAGCATGGATTAAAATTTACATTTTGCTTCTCCTTGTGTCAAAACATCTGGTGCCTGCAAATGCTAACATTTTGTTGAAAAGTTTCACAAGCCAAGAAAAGTAGATTGGAAACATTGCATGTGAATCATTCAAGCATTATAATAGAATAAGAGCTATGTTCAGAAAAAATTAAATTGCTGCAAACAATACCGTAGTCAAGATTATAATTTATTTGCTTACACAAGTGAAAGGTGATGCTGTGTGTTTCTGTGGAGAAAAATAGTGTTTGAGTTATATGGTTGTCTCTTCAAAAATACTTATTTCATATAATTACATAGAACAAGTAGGTTTCTAAGTCCTTCAAGACTTTAAAATCACTCTAACTATGTTAGAAGCAGTATGTAGTTGTATAAAACCCATTGTAATATTCCTAAGGACAGGAAGAGGGGATCCCTGAGACTTTATTCTGACATTAAATTTCTATTTATTCATTGGTAAATATAAAAAGTAGGTTTCAGATATAGATGAATTACCTTTTCTTTAAAATTTTATTTTTATTGAATAGATGAGTCACCTTTTCTACCTAGGTCCTCAAATCAATAAAGGTAGTTCTTCCAGCTTCCATTCTAGTCCGGCCTTCTGTTCTTTAATCTAAGACCACTTTAAGATTTTCCAACTTTGAGGATTTTTCTCACTACCCTAATCAACGGTTATCATTGTCATGGTCCTTTATGGCTATAGCAGCTAGCTGCTACTTAGAATCTATCTTTGTATTGCTGTTTTTCATAGCCATGCATATATTACCTTCTTCAGTAGATGGATGAGCATTGGAAGCAAAAATTAGCTTTCTCTGTATCTCACATTATTTAACACAGTGTCTTGCTTAACATGCTATTTTATTAATAAATGATTAAGTGATTGTTAATTATAGGTGAGGGAAGTGTGCAAGTGTAAGATTCTTCAGATAATGAAATGGTGATCACTCAAGGCTGTGACCATTCATTGAAATGAATCTCTTCCAGTCTCTCTTTGTCAGTTCTTTCAATTGCAGTGAGATAAGCATTTGTGTCTTCTTTTGGTTTATCTAAAAGGTGAGGTCAGAAGTGAAAATAATATCTAAATGCTGCAACAATGGATATAGAGAAATCTTCTACTCTAGAATTCATCCTTTAATTCATTCACTGTTTCTTTAATAAGCATCCCCCAAAGAACAGTGATTGTTGATGAGGGGAATATAAAAGGTGATATTTCAGTAAAGTGTAGTATGTGCTATGCTGGCAAGATTAAGTGTGATAGAGAAGCACAGGTCAGGGCATCTGGACCAATCTCAGGGAAACTGAGACCTAAAGGCAATGTGAGGGCTAGCCTGGTTCAAGAAGGGGAGGTGAGAAAGAGAAGGGGAAGGGTTCCTTAAATAGAGACAATCAGTCAGATTACTATGACTAATTCAGGAGGCTCGTGAGTGCTTTTGGTATAAGGAATGTAACTCTTTGGGGTCAGAAAATTTAGACGTTTTTGGAGTAATTAGCCTTAAAATCTTCTCAATTCTTTATCACATAAGACCCAAGTTATTCAGGTACTAGGTCAGAGGACCTTTGAGTCCCTTCTCCTAGGCCCAGAGTAAGAAAGTACTTTGTGTGTGTGTGTGTGTGTGTGTGTGTGTGTGTGTGGAGGAGGTGGAGGAAGAAGTATACTGAGAAGGTGAACCGAGACATACTATTCTCAAATAGCTTCCCAGACGGGATCTTTTTCTTATTAGTATTAATCAAGGAGATGGAGACTGCTCATAGTAGACTTCATATTCAAATCTATGAGTGTGAGTGAGGTCTCAGAAAAAGGAAAAAGAGAAAAAGAAGGATGGAGGGGCTAAGAGTAAAAGAGAGTAAAGAGGAGGAAGAAAGAAGAAGAGGGAAGGCAAAAGATAAGGGGAAAGAGGGAGTGGAAGATGAGGACAATGATGAAGAAGAGGAGGAGATGAAGATGTATCATTTCAATGAAAAAAAGCCTATCTGTTTTCTTTTTTAAATTACTCATGAAAGGAAGAAGGTTGAGTTTCTGAATGACCTTTTGCTTTTCAGTTTTTATTCTCCACTCTAGATCTTATTGCTTTCAGCAACTCTTTTGAGTAACACCAATCACTTTAGGTATTTTTCCAGAGAGATCACATTCATTTAGTAGACAAGAAAACGTGAAGGTTCTTAGAGACTTTCATATCAGATGCGGAGACAGCATGTAATATCTGAGATATCTGTAATAATTTGAGAGCCCCACAGTGTTTGTAGTCAGACAAAGTTGGTTCAAGTCCCTGCACTACAATTTAAGGTCTATGTGACCTCGAGGATTCGCTTCATCTCTCTGTGCATCAATGTGTAAATGGGCAACATATTAAGTTGTTAGTGAGGATTAAAAGAGAGAAATTGCATAAAGAATTTAGCACAGTCCCCTGCATATGTTTAGTTAGCACCCAGTAAATAATAGCTATGGCAACTATTATCAACTATTTGCTATTTCCTAACAAGTTTGTCTTTATTTAATTTTTAGGTAAGCTATTTGGTGGCATGCTGTTATCATAGTTTCTGTTAACATATTCAGCCATGTCTTTCTGTCTGTCTATCTAGCCATCTATCCATCCATCAAAAAACTTGATTATTACAGAAAGAATTTGAAGTGCATAGAATTTTTATAATTTTCAAGGAGCTTCCCTATACAATAGTTCATTTATACATCATAAATATTCAAAATCTCAGCATAAAAATGATGAATGACAGGCCTTAGATCACATAACCCAGATCACAGCTTCTCACTCTAAACTATTTGCACTTTTCACCACAAAAATGGTGTTTGTGCTTTGTTGGACATTATTACAGATACAGAGACATTGTAGTAAATAAGACCAAGATGCTGCCTTCATTTAACTTAGGTTTAAATAGGGAATATAGGCAATTAACAAATTAAAAAATAGAAAACAGCAAAATTTAGTAAAAATATAATACTCTGAAGTACTATTAGTCCTATGAAGAAAATAAAGGATGATAATATTATAGACTGTGATGAGAATAGAGATATATGCTTTGAACACATAATCAGGGAGAGTACCATAGGTTAGGTGACATCTGAACAAAGATCACAAAGCTATGAGTGTACAAGTTGCACAAAGGACCAGGCTAGGTAGAAGAGAGAGCAAATGTGAAAAGGGCTCACTGTGGAAACAACTTGGCCTGCCTGAATAATAGAAAGGCCAATGTGCTGTATTGTAGAGAAAGAGGAAGAATATATTAGGAAATGTGGGTACAGAGACAGTCTTCTAGTTCTGCAGGTATCAACTCCATAGCTTCCTGCTACAGCATAATCTTCCAAATGGATCTCATAATAATAGGACAGTCTGGACTTGCTTGTAGGCTAAAATTATGGCCATACGTGTCTGGTAATATTAAGCTGTTTATTCTCCAATTTTACCATGACTAGATTATTACCTGTTAGGATATAAGCAAGTTATTTATTACAACTTCTCCTTTACAGTACTAATTAAAGTAGTGTGGTTAGCACACTAGTGTCTAGGATATTTCTTGTCAGTCATTTGTAGTACTGAATGTGTTTCTCTGCCAAATACCTTGCAGATAGAGACGACTCATGAGTATTAGAAGGCATTTACTGCAAATATGTCAAAAGTCTACTCTAAAACATTTGAATGTTGGCAAAAGCATTCAGGGCCTTCTTCAACAGTATGGAAATGACGTAGATCATCATTCATTGCAGCCCTTCCCCCTTGAGAAGAAGCTGTGTCACTTTGGCAGAACAGATTCCACCCCGAGTTTCGATTATGTGTTCTTGCAATAGGGGTTGGTTCAGGTAACTCAGGCTTACAACAATCAGCTCATGGCTTTTCCTTGGCAACATAATTGGTAGTAAAGGGTAGTAAAGTTCAGGAAGCTCAAAACTCTCATTTAATCACTTCGAAAAGTGATTTGCTTGCTGTCTCTCCATGTTTGTGAACAGAGCAATATGTGGGACCAGTTAATGCTGGTGGCCATTCCATCATATGGAGGAAAGTCAGCCCAAGAACAAAGCTGATATATGTGGGGACGAAGGAGCTTTGAGAATTCCAGAGAAACATGGCAGGGAGACCAACTGACTCCCACCTAAAGCCTACATTATCACATGTCTTTTTAAGTTCTGTGGTTTAAAAAAAATTCTTCTTTAATATTTCAGCCAGTTTGGGTGGGAATTTCTGTTACTGGCAAATGAAAATATAGTAATAGATACACCAGGACTAAGGGGCCATTGCCTAATCTTCTGACAGACTTGGCCTTGTGTGTAAGACATGGTCACTTGCAGAGCAGCAGGCGTGACTCCCATGTGTTGATGTTTAATTCGGGAACAGGGGATTGAGAGATTCTCCATCTGAGCTCTTTGCAAGCATCATAAAGTAGTTCTCATACTGAAACCCCCATTTCCTTGTCTTAGGGACATGTGTCCAATATGATAAGTCCCTCTAAGCTTGAGATATGTGCATGAGGAAATTTAGGATGTCAGAGAAACACTTTTTTCCTTTTCAAATGCAGCAAAACTTGGTCACAATTCTTTTTTGCATCCCCCCCCCCCTTACTGTTCCTAGATTATTTCTCCTATTGGTGAAAATAATTTATATCATTTAAAAAGTTGTTCTCTTGATATTCACAGAATGCAAGTAATTCTGAACACAAAATGGGCAGAATCACTGTGAAACTGTAGCTTCACCCATTCACTCATTTATCTATTTATCAAACATCTCTTGATTTCCTGCCAGGTGTCCTATGTTTTACATTCTATCAGTGGTTAACAGTGATAATGTTTCCTTAGTACCCATCCTTAAGGAACTCACTGGTGGAGGAGAGGAACCAATATACCCACGATTACACACAAGATCACATAGGAGGACCCAGTAACCCAGACTTACGGGGGTCAGGAGAGGATTCCTGAAGGAAGTGTCTTATTCCCTGAGTGTATGGTGAATGCCGCTATTCCAAGTCATGGTAAGCAGATTTCTTATAATTTTTAGTAAATTATTTCTTTCATTTTTTAAAGTAAACTAGTATTTATGATTTTTAAAAGAAAGAGTTAATAGCTAAATAGCCCAAATATATAAAATAATATGAACAACATGATATATAAAAAGATAAATGTGAAATTATATATTAGTTCAAACTTCTAAAATATATACAACTGATTTATTAGTAAAAATAAATACAAGAAAATTTAGATATGAACACTCATATTCCCATTATGTAAAGAAAGATTTCTACTGATATTTTATCTGTTATATGTGTATATGTGTTTGTGTATGTGTGTGAATATGTGATTCAGTGTACATAACATGTATAAGATTTGTTTTTGCAAAAATAAGATCATATTACGTTTTACTTTTTTCACTTATTGTGTTAGGGGTATCTTTTTTGTCATGGAATAATCTACATTGTTATAATGGCTTCATAAGTGTGTCTCCTAGTATACATGTAGAACTTTTTCTCTAGGGCACATATCTAGACAATTAATAGCTGGAATATGGGGTAATATCCTTCAAAGTAGGAGTATTATTTTGTATCCCTAGTTGAAGCATTTGATCATTCTCTGTGGCCACAACTCAGCAATGCTTAGTTTTGTCTTCTGTTTTATTTTTATCAATTTAATGGGATAAAATGTTACTGTTTTGCCTTATTTTACATTTCACTGACTACTCTAGGACTAAATTTTTAAAATATTTTTGGCCATTTGGGTTACTTTTGTGAGTATTCTCTTTCTATCCTTTGCCTCCTTTGGCTGTTTTATTGTTTGTTGTCTGAAACTATTTTTAATTGATTATAAAGATTTTAAATATATTCTGGGTGGCAGTTCTTTGTTGGTTGTACCTTTGTAGGTATGTTTTGCTAGTCTGTGGCTTTTTTTTTTTAACTTTGTTGGTGATATGTCTTTGTAAAAAGAAATTTTAATCTCTGATGTAGTCAAATTTTTCAATCATTCTTTCTGAGATGTATTTCTTACATCTTATTTAGGAAATTTTTTGCACTCTTGTTGATTGAAGATATTTCATATAATACCTTTTGATAGTTTAAAATTTTTATTTTACACATATGAATCAAAATCTTCTGGAGTTTATTCTTGTATATATTGTAAGACAGCAATTAAATTTTCTTTTATTCCAACTTATTTCAATATCATTTCTTCAGTAATCTCTCTTTTCTAAAATGATTGTATTGTACTATGTCATGGTATATACTTGGGCAATTTTCTGTGTTCTCTTATCCTTTTTGCTTTTCTGTTAAATATAACTTTGCCAGTATCACACTGCTTTTCTGCTGCAGTTTTATAATAAGCCTTAATAATAGGAGAATAGGTTCTTTCCTTCAAAACTGTCTTTTTGTCTTCATGTGAGTATGAAAAATAGCTGTCTATTTTTGCAAATCATGTACATATTTTTATTAAAATTACATTTAATTTAAAGATTAACTGAGGGAAATTTACACCTTTAATGTGTCAAGCCTTTCCCTCTATGGCAAGTTTCATGTAGCTAACAGTGTTTTGTAATTTTTTTCTAAGATCTTCCACATTTTTTATTAGGTTTATACCTCTGTTTTAAAATTTTTTCTTCCATCAAGATGCAAATTTTTTTACATTAAAATTTTTCTATGCTTACATTTGGGGTAGAGGAAAGCTATAGATTTTTGTATTTCTAGGAACTTGTCCATTTCATCTGAGTTTTCTAATTTGTTAGCACACAGTTATTCACAGTATTTCTTTATAGTCCATTTTATTTTTGTAAGATTAGTAGTGAACTCTCTTTTATTCCTGATTTTAGTAATTTGAGTCTCTTACTCAAATTTCCTTTTCTTCTTGGTCAGTCTAAGCCAGTGATCCTTGTATGTTGACATTTAATCAAAAGAATCATGCTGGATTTTTTGTTGTTGTTGTTATAATAATACATTTGTAGATGTTCTTGAATTTTCTATGTTGACAGCCTCTGAAATTTTTTTTCTTCCTTTGTAATGCTTATATCTTTTAGTTCTTTTATAACTATCAGTTTATTGACTTCTATCAACAGTAGAGTGTTAAATTAACAATGACTCAGGCTTCTTGACTTTAGCAGTGTAAATAAAAATTACCCTTTCACGAAAAAAGTATTCAAAATTGGAAAAATGTAAAAGAGAATACTGGATGCTTTTCCAGTGCTTGTAACTTTGATTGACTTTTTAATTGCCTAAATGATTTTACAACTCTGAAGGGGTAGATCAGAACCGGCAGAAAATTGATTGTGATGTAAATTATTCTTGTATTAGAGAAAAGCAAATGATCCTTGTCCATAGCAGCGCAAAGAAATTTTGTCTGGTAGTCATGCAATTGATTTTCTTTTTTGATTTTTTTATACTCATTTTATTTTATTTTATTTTTTTACATCTTTATTGGAGTATAATTGTTTTACAATGGGGTGTTAGTTTCTGCTTTATAACAAAGTGAATCAGTTTTATATATACATATGTTCCCATATCTCTTCCCTCTTGCGTCTCCCTCCCTCCCACCCTCCCTATCCCACCCCTCCAGGCGGTCATAAAGCACTGAGCTGATCTCCCTGTGCTATGTGCTGCTTCCCACTAGCTACCTACCTTACGTTTGGTAGTGTATATATGTCAATGCCTCTCTCTCGCTTTGTCACAGCTTATATCCTCAAGTCCATTCTCTAGTAGGTCTGTGTCTTTATTCCTGTCTTACCCCTAGGTTCTTCATGACATTTTTTTTTTTCTTAAATTCCATATATATGTGCTAGCATACGGTATTTGTATTTGCCTTTCTGTTTCTGACTTACTTCACTCTGTATGACAGACTCTAGGTCCATCCACCTCATTACAAATAGCTCAATTTTGTTTCTTTTTATGGCTGAGTAATATTCCATTGTATATATGTGCCACATCTTCTTTATCCATTCATCCGATGATGGACACTTAGGTTGTTTTCATCTCTGGGCTATTGCAAATAGAGCTGCAATGAACATTTTGGTACATGACTCTTTTTGATTTATGGTTTTCTCAGGGTATATGCTCAGTAGTGGGATTGCTGGGTCATATGGTAGTTCTATTTGTAGTTTTTTAAGGAACCTCCATACTGTTCTCCACAGTGGCTGTATCAATTTACATTCCCACCAACAGTGCAAGAGGGTTCCCTTTTCTCCACACCTTCTCCAGCATTTATTGTTTCTACATTTTTTGATGATGGCCATTCTGACTGGTGTGAGATGATATCTTATTGTAGTTTTGATTTGCATTTCTCTAATGATTAATGATGTTGAGCATTCTTTCACGTGTTTGTTGGCAGTCTGTATATCTTCTTTGGAGAAATGTCTATTTAGGTCTTCTGCTCATTTTTGGATTGGGTTGTTTGTTTTTTTGTTATTGAGCTGCATGAGCTGCTTATAAATTTTGGAGATTAATCCTTTGTGAGTTGCTTCATTTGCAAATATTTTCTCCCATTCTGAGGGTCGTCTTGTGGTCTTGTTTATGGTTTCATTTGCTGTGCAAAAGCTTTGAAGTTTCATTTGGTCCCATTCGTTTATTTTTGTTTTTATGTCCATTCCTCTAGGAGGTGGGTTAAAAAGGATCTTGCTGTGATTTATGTCATAGAGTGTTCTGCCTATGTTTTGCTCTAAGAGTTTGATAATTTCTGGCCTTACATTTAGGTCTTTAATTCATTTTGAGCTTATTTTTGTGTATGGTGTTAGGGAGTGCTCTAATCTCATACTTTTACATGTACCTGTCCAGTTTTCCCAGCACCACTTATTAAAGAGTCTGTCCTTTCTCCACTGTACATTCCTGCCTCCCTTATCAAAGATAAGGTGACCATATGTGTGTGGGTTTATCTCTGGGCTTTCTATCCTGTTCCATTGATCTATCTTTCTGTTTTTGTGCCAGTACCATACTGTCTTGATTACTGTAGCTTTGTAGTATAGTCTGAAGTCAGGGAGCCTGATTCCTCCAGCTACATTTTTTGTTCTCAAGATTGCTTTCGCTATTCGAGGTCTTTTGTGTTTCCATAAAAATTGTGAAATTTTTTGTTCTAGGTCTGTGAAAAATACCAGCGGTAGTTTGATAGGGATTGCATTGAATCTGTAGATTGCTTTGGGTAGTAGAGTCATTTTCACAATGTTGATTCTTCCAATCCAAGAACATGGTATATCTCTCCATCTATTTGTATCATCTTTAATTTCTTTCATCAGTGTCTTATAATATTCTGCATACAGGTGTTTTGTCTCTTTAGATAGGTTTATTCCTAGATATTTTATTCTTTTTGTTGCAATGGTAAATGGGAGTGATTTCTTGATTTCACTTTCAGATTTTTCATCATTAGTGTATAGGAATGCCAGAGATTTCTGTGCATTCATTTTGTATCCTGCTACTTTACTAAATTCATCGATTAGCTCAAGTAGTTTTCTGGTAGCATCTTTAGGATTCTCTATGTATAGTATCATGTCATCTGCAAACAGTGACAGCTTTACTTCTTCTTTTCCGATTTGGATTCCTTTTATTTCCTTTTCTTCTCTGATTGCTGTGGCTAAAACTTCCAAAATTATGTTGAATAAGAGTGGTGAGAGTGGGCAACCTTGTCTTGTTCCTGATCTTAGTGGAAATGCTTTCAGTTTTTCACCATTGAGGACGATGTTGGCTGTGGGTTTGTCATATATGGCCTTTATTATGTTGAGAAAAGTTCCCTCTATGGCTACTTTCTGCAGGGTTTTTATCATAAATGGTGTTGAATTTTGTTGAAAGCTTTCTCTGCATCTATTGAGATGATCATATGGTTTTTCTCCTTCAATTTGTTAATATGGTGTATCACGTTGATTGATTTGTGTATATTGAAGAATCCTTTATTCCTGGAATAAAGCCCACTTGATCATGGTGTATGATCCTTTTAATGTGCTGTAGGATTCTGTTTGCTAGTATTTTGTTGAGGATTTTTGCATCTATGTTCATCAGTGATATTGGCCTGTAGTTATCTTTGTGATTTCCTTGTCTGGTTTTGGTATCAGGGTGATGGTGGCCTCGTAGAATGAGCTTGGGAGTGTTCTTCCCTCTGCTATATTTTGGAAGAGTTTGAGAAGGATAGGTGTTAGCTCTTCTCTAAACGTTTGATAGAATACGCCTGTGAAGCCATCTGGTCCTGGGCTTTTGTTTGTTGGAAGATTTTTAATGACAGTTTCAATTTCAGTGCTTGTGATTGGTCTGTTCTTATTTTCTATTTCTTCCTCATTCAGTCTTGGCAGGTTGTACATTTCTAAGAATTTGTCCATTTCTTCCAGGTTGTCCATTTTATTGGCATAGAGTTGCTTGTAGTAATCTCTCATAATTTTTTGTATTTCTGCAGTGTCATTTGTTACTTCTCCTTTTTCATTTCTAATTCTATTGATTTGAGTCTTCTCCCTTTTATTCTTGATGAGTCTGGCTAATGGTTTATCAATTTTGTTTATCTTCTCCAAGAACCAGCTTTTAGTTTTATTGATCTTTGCTATCATTTCCTTCATTTCTTTTTCATTTATTTCTGATCTGATTTTTATGATTTCTTTCCTTCTGCTAACTTTGGGTTTTTTTTGTTCTTCTTTCTCTAATTGCTTTAGGTGCAAGGTTAGGCTGTTTACTCGAGATGTTTCCTGTTTCTTAAGGTAGGATTGTATTGCTATAAACTTCTCTCTTAGAACTGCTTTTGCGGCATCCCATAGATTTTGGGTCGTCGTGTCTCCATTGTCATTTGTTTCTATGTATTTTTGTATTTCCTCTTTGATTTCTTCAGTAATCAATTCATTATTAAGTAGTGTATTGTTTAGCCCCCATGTGTTTGGATTTTTTACAGATCTTTTCCTGTAATTGATATCTAGTCTCATAGCATTGTGGTCAGAAAAGACACTTGATACAATTTCAATCTTCTTAAATTTACCAAGGCTTGATTTGTGACCCAAGATATGATCTATCCTGGAGAATGTTCCATGAGCACTTGAGAAAAATGTGTATTCTGTTGTTTTTGGATGGAATGTCCTATAAATATCAATTAAGTCCATATTGTTGAATGTATTATTTAAAGCTTGGGTTTCCTTATTTATTTTCATTTTGGATGATCTGTCCATTGGTGAAAGTGGGGTGTGGAAGTCCCCTACTATGAATGTGTTACTGTCAATTTCCCCTTTTATGGCTGTTAGTATTTGCCTTATGTATTGAGGTGCTCGTATGTTGGATGCATAAATATTTGCAATTGTTATATCTTCTTCTTGGATCGATCCCTTGATCATTATGTAGTGTCCTTTTTTGTCTCTTCTAATAGTTTTTATTTTAAAGTCTATTTTGTCTGATATGAGAATTGCTACTCCAGCTTTCTTTTGGTTTCCATTTGCATGAAATATCTTTTTCCATTCCCTTAGTTTCAGTCTGTATGTGTCTCTAGGTCTGAAGTGGGTCTCTTGTGGACAGCATATATATGGGTCTTGTTTTTGTATCCATTCAGCTAATCTGTGTCTTTTGGTGGGATCATTTAGTTCATTTACATTTAAGGTAATTATCGATATGTATGTTCCTATTCCCATTTTCTTAATTGTTTTGGGTTCGTTATTGTAGGTCTTTTCCTTCTCTTGTGTTTCTTGCCTAGAGAAGTTCCTTTAGCAGTTGTTGTAAAGATGGTTTGGTGGTGCTGAACTCTCAGCTTTTGCTTGTCTGTAAAGGTTTTAATTTCTCCATCAGATCTGAATGAGATCCTTGCTGGGTAGAGTAATCTTGGTTGCAGGTTTTTCTCCTTCATCACTTTAAATATGTCCTGCCAGTCCCTTCTGGCTTGCAGAGTTTCTGCTGAAAGATCAGCTGTTAACCTTATGGGGATTCCGTTGTGTGTTATTTGTTGTTTTTCCCTTGCTGCTTTTAATATGTTTTCTTTGTATTTAATTTTTGACAGCTTGATTAATATGTGTCTTGGTATATTTCTCCTTGGATTTATCCTGTATGGGACTCTCTGTGCTTTCTGAACTTGATTAACTATTTCCTTTCCCATATTAGGGAAGTTTTCAACTATAATCTCTTCAAATATTTTCTCAGTCCCCTTCTTTTTCTCTTCTTCTTCTGGAACCCCTGTAATTCGAATGTTGGTGTTAATGTTGGTTCGAATGTTTAATCTTGTCCCAGTGGTCTCTGAGACTGTCCTCAGTTCTTTTCATTCTTTTTTCTTTATTCTGCTCTGCAGTAGTTATTTCCACTATTTTATCTTCCAGGTACTTATCCGTTCTTCCGCCTCAGTTATTCTGCTATTGATCCCTTCTAGAGAATTTTAAATTTCATTTATTGTGTTGTACATCACTGTTTGTTTGCTCTTTAGTTCTTCTAGGTCCTTGTTAAACGTTTCTTGTATTTTCTACATTCTATTTCCAAGATTTTGGATCATCTTTACTATCATTATTCTGAATTCTTTTTCAGGTAGACTGCCTATTTCCTCTTCATTTGTTAGATCTGGTGGGTTTTTATCTTGCTCCTTCATCTGCTGTGTGTTTTTCTGTCTTCTCAGTTTGCTTATCTTACTGTGTTTGGGGTCTCCTTTTTGCAGGCTGCAGGTTCGTAGTTCCCGTTGCTTTTGGTGTCTGCCCCCAGGGTCTATGGTTGGTTCAGTGGGCTGTGTAGGCTTTCTGGTGGAGGGAACTAGTGCCTGTGTTCTGGTGGATGAGGCTGGATCTTGTCTTTCTGGTGGGCAGGTCCACGTTTGTTGGTGTGTTTTGGAGTGTCTGTGGACTTATGATGCTTTTAGGCAGCCTCTGTGCTAATGGGTGGGGTTGTGTTCCTGTCTTGCTAGTTGTTTGGGTTAGGATGTCCAGCACTGTAGCTTGCTGGTCGTTGAGTGAAGCTGGGTGTTGGTGTTGAGATGGAGATCTCTGGGAGATTTTCGCCATTTGATATTATGTGGAGCTGGGAGATCTCTTGTGGACCAGTGTCCTGAAGTTGGCTCTCCCACCTCAGAGGCACAGCACTAACTCCTGGCTGCAGCACGAAAAGCCTTTCATCCACACGGCTCAGAATAAAAGGGAGAAAAAGTAGAAAGAAAGAATTAGTAGAAGTAGAAAGAAAGAAAGAAAGAAAGAAAGAAAGAAAGAAAGAAAGAAAGAAAGAAAGAAAGGAGGGAGGGAGGGAGGGAGGGAGGGAGGGAGGAAGGAAGGAAGGAAGAAAGGAAGGAAGGAAGGAAGGAGGGAAGGAAGGAAGGAAAAAAAGAAAAGATAAAGTAAAATAAAATAAAGTAAGATAAAATATAATAAAGTTATTAGAATAAAAAATAAGAAAAAAAAGAAAAAAATTTAAAAAACAAAACAAACAAAAAGTGGACGGATAGAACCCTAGGACAAACGGTGGAAGCAAAGCTATACAGACAAAATCTCACAGACGCATATGCATACACACTCACAAAAAGAGGAAAAGGGGAATAAATCTTGCTCTCAAATCCACCTCCTCAATTTGGGATGATTGGTTGTCTATTCATGTATTCCATAGATGCAGAGTACATCAAGTTGATTGTGGAGCTTTAATCCGCTGCTTCCTTTCTCTTCTTTGTTCTCACAGCTCCCAGGGCCCCAGCTTTGGATTTGGCCCCGCCTCTCCATGTAGGTCGCCGGAGGGCGTCTGTTTTTCGCTCAGACAGGACGGGGTTAAAGGAGCCGCTGATTCGGGGGTTCTGGCTCACTCAGGCCGAGGGGAAGGAGGGGCACGGAGTGCGGGGCGAGCCTGCGTCAGCAGAGGCCGGCGTGACGTTGCACCAGCGTGAGGCGCGCAGTGCGTTCTCCCGGGGGAGTTGTCCCTGGATCCCGGGACCCTGGCAGTGGCTGGCTGCACAGGCTCCCTGTAAGGGGGGTGTGTATAGTGACCTGTGCTCGCACACAGGCATCTTGGTGGCAGCAGCAGCAGCCTTAGCGTCTCATGCCCGTCTCTGGGGTCCGCGCTGTTAGCCGCGGCTCGCGCCCGCCTCTGGAGCTCCTTTAAGCAGCGCTCTGATCCCCTCTCCTCGCGCACCAGGAAACAAAAAGGGAAGAAAAAGTCTCTTGCCTCTTCGTCAACTCCAGACGTTTCCCTGGACTCCCTCCCGGCTAGCCTTGGCGCACTAACCTCCTTCAGGCTGTGTTCACGCCGCCAACCCCAGTCCTCTCCCGGCGCTCCGACCGAAGCCCGAGCCTCAGCTACCAGCCCCGCCCGCCCCGGCGAGTGAGCAGACAAGCCTCTCGGGCTGGTAAGTGCCGGTCCGCCCCGATCCTCTGTGCGGGATTCTCTCCGCTTTGCCCTCCGCACCCCTGTTGCTGCGCTCTCCTCCACAGCTGCGAAGCTTTCCCCTTCCGCCACCGGCAGTCTCTGCCCGCGAAGGGGCTTCTTGTGTGTGGAAATCTTTCCTCCTTCACAGCTCCCTCCCACTGGTGCAGGTCCCGTCCCTATCCTTTTGTCTCTGTTTATTCTTTTTTCTTTTGCCCTACCCAGGTACGTGGGGAGTTTCTTGCATTTTGGGAGGTCTGAGGTCTTCTGCCAGCGTTCAGTAGGTGTTCTGTAGGAGTTGTTCCACGTGTAGATGTATTTCTGGTGTATCTGTGGGGAGGAGGGTGATCTCCGCGTCTTACTCTTCCGCCATCTTCCCGGAAGCTCTGATGCAATTGATTTTAATACAAGTTTATGTTTATATGAAGGTTATGTTTTAACTTTTTAAAACTATGCTTTGACAATGAAAACATGTATACTTTTTTTAACTATAAACATGAAACTTGCTATAAATTTTTAGTAAATTGTTTTTATTAGTGTAGGGAGGTTCAATCTGTTCATATATGTGGTGGAGGAGGTGTATTTGTCTCTTTTATTTTTTACTTTAGTTTTTTTTTTCTGTCTTTTTATTTTACACATATGGATATCCAATTTTCAATTACCTTTTGTCAAAAAAATTACTCTTCCTCCATTGAATTGTCTTTGTACCTTTGTTGAAAATCAATTGGCCATGTGTTTGTATTTCTGGACTATATTCTGTTCTATTGACCTCTTTGACTAATTTATGTCAATACCACACTGTCTGGATTACTGTACCTTTATAACTTGTCTTGAAAGCACATAGTGTAGGTTTAAGAACTTATTTCTTCTTTTTCAAGATCCTTTACTTTTCCATATGAATTTTAGAATCAGCTTGTCAATTTTGCAAATAGACAGCTGAATTTTTGATTGGGATTATTTTGAATCTATAAATCAATTTTCAAAGAAATAGCTTCTTAACAAAATGGAGCCTTCTGACCCCTGAATTTTGTAGAGTCCATCAGATTTTCTACATGTTGTCTGTGAAAAAGACAGTTTTACTTATCGTTTCTCAAAGTGGATTCGTTTTATTGTTTTTTCTTGCCTGACTGTTTCATCGGCTAAACCCACAGTAGAAATTGAACAACAGTGGTGAGAGCATAACTTCTTATATGCTTCTGATCTTTTGGGTAGAAAATATTCATTGTTTCACCACTAAATGTGTTTGGTGTATGTGTTTCATCAATGCCCTTTGTCAGGTTGTGGAAGTTTTCTTCTGTATTAGTTATCTTTTGCTACATAAATAATTACACCAAATTTTAATGGTTTAAAACAATATTTATTATCCCACAGTTTCTGTGGGTCAGGAATCCAGACATAACTTAGCTGTATCCTTTGATTCTGAGCCTCTGCAAGGCTGCAGTCATTTCAATGTTCATCTGGGAAAGAGCCACTTCCTGGCTCACTCACATGGATGTTTGTTCTGAAATGTAGTTGAGTTACTCGGAGAAAAGTTTGATCCTTTTGAGTCTTACTTTATGACTTTTCAGGAGTCTGGAGCAGTGCTCAATCTAGGGCTAAATATTCCCCATTGAGGCAAGACCTTCCTAAGTACTGTATGCAAACCCTATGAAGAAATTTTTTCAATTTGCTTCAGAAAGCAAAGAGTGATATAAAGAAATTAAAGTTCAAACTCAGTCAAAGAGTCGTCAGTAAATATCTCAGGCTTTTATTTGAGAAAGTTTATGCCCCAGGAGTCAGGATGCCTGACTAAGATGCCTCTTAGTCAGCCCTAAGAGTAATGGATCTGCCTTTGGAGTAATAGCAAAGCTGAATCATACTCATTTTAACAAGCCCTAAAAACAAGACTTGATAGCTGTAATTCACTTCCAATAATGTAACATTTTGCCAAAAGAAAAATTTACACTCTACAGAGGAAAATAACATAATCCAGAGTTTTTCTACTATAACTTTTACAACTTTGGGAATATAATTTGCTATCACTAGACCTGTGAAGAAGGAAAATGTTACTGATAAGCAAGAATTTTTTTTTAAGTCAATAGGAGCAAATCCAGGGATGATCCTGATATTGGATTTAGCAGAAGACGACTTCAAAAATAAGTTAACTTTTCAAATATTTTTACTTCTGCAAAAAATTTTATTTTGGATTGAGAAACTAATTAAAAACCTTTGTTTCTCTTTCTACTTCTGTGGTAATAATTCTAACATTCTCATAGGTAAATGAATGGCCTTGTAAAAGTAGGAAAGAGACCAGTGTAAGAACGTAAAAAGGAGAAACATCATAAAGTTTAATAATGCCTTATCCTTGTTGAAATTGCAAATTTAAAGATAAATAAAATGCAATGTTATGCCTGTCAAATTGAGAAAGATGATAATAATTATTAAGATGACACTATTACTACTTGAAGGGTTAAATTGTATATACTCAGCAACATGGTATTATATATCGAAAACCTTAAAGTCTTTAACATTTTTGACACTAATTTCACTTCTCAAAATATATCACAAGAAGACAATGTTAATTGCAGGCAAAGATTTATATGTAAGTTTGTTTATTCTAACCTTATTAACAATAGCAAAATGTGAGGAGCACATAAATTTCCCATAAAGTTGAATGATTAATTAATTGTTCATCCTTATTAAGAAAAAGTAAGAGCAGTCATTTAAAATATTCATCTAATTATTTAAAATAAATAATATAAATGTATATGACATACATGTATACACATATGCATATATGTATATAATCATATATATACAATACATTTTCAATTATTTAAATAAAATTATATACATGAAACAACTATAAAAATGTATAGCAACATTAATATTGATCACTTTTAGCTGCAAGACTATAATTCAAAGTTATTATTTTCTTTTATACATGCTTCTGTATCTCCTTCCAATAGTGATAGGATAGAGTGTCTTATCCTCTATTTCACACACTCAGAAATTCCCACTTTCTTGCCCTTGTGCCCTAAGCTCCTCCAGAATGGGCATCCCTCTTATCTCTGCATGCTAGTTAATCTTCATGAATCAGTTCAAATTTCGTCTCTTCCAAGAAGCTTTCCATAGGACTTCTGGCTAGAAGTCATTTTTACCATGTCTAAACTGTCATAGCGCATTATCTCTACCTTCTTTATGGTCTTATCACTTTCCATCTTGGATTACAACTATTTATGTATAATAAAATTTAAGTTCATTGAGAAAAAGTATCTTTTAAAACTTTTTTTGTGTATTTCATAACACCTAGCTTAGCATGTGTGTTTAAAAAATCTGTTGAATGAATAAATTTATGAAACTATAGATAACAATCAAAATCAATAATTCAATAATCCAGAATTTACTTTGTAAAACTTTGTGTTCATATTTTAGAATATTGGCTATTTAAGCTCTTTCTTAGACAACAATTTACTCTCTTAATGACAAACATATATATGATGATTTTCATTTATTAGTCATTGATGTGGGTATTCTATATAAATTAAAGTACTAAATCTTCTATATGAAGAAATTTAAGCATGGAGAAGTTAACTTGACCAAAGACACACAGCTAGTAAGAATTGTAACCCAGGTAGTCTTATTTTTGAAATCTTGCTCTTAGACATATTACAGTGTTATAAGTTTTTCTTGCATCTTCTGAAATGTTGTATGCCTCTGCAAATCAGTGGCTCCGAAAAAGTTTTCTTCTGAGTGGAACTAAGGTTTGGGGATGAATTACATATATATACATATTTATATTTATTTATATGTATATATGTGTGTATATATGAGGGTGTGTGTATAAATATATATATTTTTTTCATGATGAATGGAATTCAATGCCCAAACAATTCAAATTAAGTGCTAACACTGGCTTGCCACAATATCAACTGCCCATTCGATTTGCCTTCATGTTTAATCTTTGGATTAATTAACTCTAGAGTTATTACCAGAAAGTATCTTGAAAATGCTCTCCATATAGTAATCGATGCCTTTGCAAATAAATGCAGATCATTTATTAGACAGTTAATTATTATCCTTCTCCTGCAGGAATAAAACTAGAACAAATTTGTTTCTGTGGAAAGGGAAATATGGCAGCAACAAACAAGAATGATAGGACATGGCTCTGACAGGTGACAATCCAGAAGAATAGCTCTTGAGTGCCCTATCTGATTCTTGGGAAACTAGAGGTAAGCTTGGGGTTGATGGACATTGCTGTTCAATGCCTGAGAGAGAAAAGTAGGAGATGCTCAAGTCTTAACTTATTTTAGCATATTCCTGGGAGATTGACTTCATTTGGGGTAATTAATCTGAAGAGCCAACCTAGAATATTCTGAAATTACTTGTGATATCCCGCTGTATATTATCTTAGTTTCTTTGAGAAAAAAATTAAAATAACAGATGGAAGAATTGTTTGGCTACAATCCAGGCCATCTGGCTTAGTCACATCCACTAGGACAGTTTACTCAAAACAGAAAAATATAACTAAATGAGCTAGAAGACTGGAGTTCCTCTTCATCATCAAAGATATGCCCAGAATAGTTGAAGAACCACCATTGTCATTTTATCTTCCCAGAAAAGAAACTTGGAAATACATTATTTCAGAGTTTCAGAATGGCTATATGTCAACAAAAACCAGTCCGTTCAGTGGAAAATTAATTCCATCATAATTGTAATTTTCCCGTAGAGAGCACTAACAGGGTGGTTGATATTTTACACTCTTCAACTAGTTTTTAGAACATCATACTGTCATAGTCACTGTGGTGTTATGTCTTTTTGTGTACTAAGAAAACTTATTAAATTTGCTGGTAACACATATGCAGATAGTCTTTTGTACTTCTAGCAATTAGGTTATGTATGACTGGTCAGAATATGTTCTAACTATTATGGTTTACTCTCAGAGCGCACAAATACTTTCTCCAGAATGACAGATACTCTACAACCCTGGATTTCTTATTTTATCCAAAAACACATCTTCTTGCATAAAAGAAGCCTGTAAATACCAAGAAAAATGACATTCCCATATATGTGTTTTGTAAAACTTTATCCCCAATTACAAATAATAATAACTGCATGTGATACATAATTCTAATGATATAATCCAGTCTTAGTGTTTTACTGCCATTCATAAACTGCTTCAGCAGAACTCCCTGTGATTTACAGCATCAATAGTACCCTTTAAATTACATCCTATATTATGTCGTAGGGCATGTATTGCCCTATGGTCTCACATGCAATGTCAGAGACAGAGTGAACAGGAAATGAAGAATTGTGATTTCACTGCAAATCAAAAGCTAAATGTTGTTTATGAGCACTGGGGTTTTAGCTCATGGTATCATTTCCCTTTTTTTTTTCCTTATAGCAGTTAACCTGATGTGGGACAAACTTAATCCAATCAATAATTATTTACCCTTTAACATCTTTGGTATCAATAAGCAAAAGGCAAGTACTAAACGTATAATTTATTTCCCTAAAATTAGTCTATTATTTTAAAAATTGGCTGGATTTTTACTGTAAGAATAAAAAGAATATTGAAAGATGTGTATACTTAGTCCCAATGTCATGTATATATCGTGCGCACTCTATAAACATTTGTTGACTTTTCCCTTAGTTTTAAAAATAAAATTTCCAAATTAAACCAATTTATTAATTTGTATTTAACTAGGAATATAAAACAATGAAGCTTGCACTTGAGAAGCCATCTATAGTCACCAATGAATTTTATAATTTTGATTAAATGTTTTAATAACATTTAATAACATTTTCGATGTCACAGACACCCAAACACAAAAGTTGGATTCAGAGGAGACCCTCAATTTGTTTCACGGCCAAGTATTTGAAGTGTTCACATCAACTTCAGTGATTATTTTAAGACTTAAGAAGACAGTTACGATTTTTCAAAGCATTTTAGGACAGCTTGACCTTGATTTTTCACAGAATAAATGTGTCTTTTGACTTCAGATTTCCTCAAAGTCTGAGCCTAGTAATAAATAGTTATAAATGAGGGCAATAATAATATGTGATTCAAATGCAAGCATCTCATCTGAGCAAAACCATTGGTCTTGTAACCATGACTTAGCCCTGGTGCACACATAGGGAGGTATGCTGCTTCCTAATGAATTTTATCTTCTCTCTTCCAATTGTGATTTGATGTCTTCAAATCCTGTGCATACCATAAGCAGCAACTCTGTGAAATTTCCATGAACAAAAGATACATATACAGATAGAAAGAGTCGTTTAAAAAAATAGATCCTCAAGCCCATTTGGATTCACTTAGTCTCTAAAGAGGCTGGTTAAGAAATCAAAGAAGCAGATGGGGTTCTTTCTGTATTCTATGTGTCTAATATTTACCCGCAGGCGTATATGAAATAATTCTTAAATAACTGTGGCTACTTAAAATTTACAGAATTGAACCTATGCAAGGAGTAGTTGATCTTAAACTGACACAAACCAGATAGTCTCTTAATGTTACTCTAAGGAATTTTAAACTGACTCTGTTAAAGCTGAGGTTATTTGCCTTGGGGATGCCTAATGGAAGGGTTATTATAACATTGTCCACAAATAGGGGTCTTGAGAGAGTCAGGCCATAGCACTCCATTGACAGCTAATACACTGGGCCATTGCCATGTCACAGAGATCTCCAAGGTCAAAGGTCATATCTCTCCCTTAATATTTGAATAAAGATACTTGACAAAAGCAGAAAACACCTTATTGTCAGTGATGGCTGCTGCTCAACTTATAAGAACCTTTACAAAGTCATGCTAATTCTCGGCCTTCTTAGAATGCATGGTAACCTTTCATAAATCCATCTTTTCCAGATGTCCTTGGAAATGACAGTTATAAAACTACAAATGATTTGTAATGCAAAATGGGACTGACACACTTGAAGATTAGGGCTCTGTGTACTGAAATGACTGAGATTATAGCTAACAAAAGGCATAAAATGCATCAATAAATAGCTGCTGAAGTAACTCAAGATTATTTTAAACATCCCTAGTAAATGCTAGAACAACAACAGCAACAAAAACTTATGCTTATAATTTTACAAGTAGCAGCTTACTTCAAAATAATGGAACAAAATTCCTCTGTGTAGGTCAGCTGGAAGACAGATAGCAAACCAGTTATGCTTTTTTTTTTCTAGGCAGTATAATTTTTTTCTCTTATGTCATTTTTTTACATGTCAACATATGAACTTGATTTTTTAAATCTTTAAGGAACACTGGACAAGTTGAACTTAATTATATATTCTTTTTTCCTTAACTTTTTAAAAACGAATCAACCAAATGCCTTATCCTATTAACATATCTAAATGAGTCACAAATTAAAACCTAATGAAAAATAATTTTCATACTTAATCTTTACTGCTGAGATGACTTACGTTAACAGGGTAAGTTGGGGCAATCTATTTAAGCAATACACACTAATGGATATTTTCAACTGCCTGATTTCAGGGAGACTGAAAGTCAGGAAATAATTTGAGGCATATAACCTGAGATGCTATAACCTGAGCTTTTGAATAATACTTGAAGAAATGACTAAATACTACTTTTTTTCTGTATAATCTTCAAAAACCTACATGATAAGCCTCTTGCCCTGTTGCACTTGCAAATAGCAAGTATAAGACCTGCCTCTGAAAGCATCAGGAAAGTGCTAAGAGCTTCGATCCAAAGTGACCTTCTGCTGGAGAGGAAGCTCATGGCTGACCCATTTTCAATGCTTTGGTTCTGTTTGCTTCCTATCCCTTTTTTCTCCGTATGTCCTCTACTTGAATTTAATTCCTTCCATTTTATTCTCTCTTCTCCTCTGCCTAATGACTGTTCAGTAAAAATGAGACCGAGCCCATAGCTGTGATTCTGCTAGGTGTGGGGGAGAAAAACAACTTAAAATCCATCGAAACCTTCAAATATTAGTCCTTTATTTGCATGCTGAGAGCTTGAAAGTGAGCCATAAGCCTTTCAATATTAGTGACCGAGAACTAGAATTATAGTAAAGACTTTTTTGTAGAGGAGCTAATACATCTTTGGAAACAGGAAATAATACATTTCCAAGGAATCTCTAAGTTTTGCTGTGAATAGTTGTATTCATTAGCTCAACTTTACTCAAAGTAGGAAGTTCATTTCTGAACATTTCTGGAAACCCCATGTGTGCTAAGTTTAGTTAACTGTAAAATATATTTGACCAAAGCATGGAGGAAGGATATTTCCTTTCCTTGCTTATTTTTCCAGTGCCATAAAATACGCTATCACATTTACAGTATGTCAGAGTGATGTCATATGCAGAACATAAAAACAGATTGTTTTCAGTATGTGGGTAAAAAAACCCTCAGGACTCACTAGGAGCCCTAAAACCAAGATATTACACTGAGACTGTATGGACTGTAAGGAGTAGGCTAGGTCCCTATGGAAACCAGGGTGTGACTTACCTATCACATGGTCAACTTATTCTCCTTTCTCACTTAGTCCATCTTATGAAATGATTAAGTTGTTGGGTGAAAAATACAGTGCAGTGTGAGGTCAAGCTACTCATGCAAGAAAACTTGCCATTTCTAGATATTTTGAGCACTAGGCCTGCAGTATATCTTTCATTCACCCTTAGCTTAACATTTATTTACTCACCAGAGCCAAGGAAACTGACTCTTCTGGGGTTCTTTGAGTGCAGTGTTTATTCACTCATTCATTCATTCATTCACAAGCCCCTGCAAAGCTTCCAGGCACCGCGGGGATAAAGATGAACGATGCAGTGCCTCCTTCTTTAAAGGCCTAATAATTACCTTGGCATTATACCCTCATCAAGTGACTTGGCCTTCTTCGTTTTGACTCTCATCTTCAATATTAACTGATATGTTTTCACTGAAAGAGACAATTGCATTTGTCTTTCTTACCTCACTAAGCTGTGGATTTCTGCTGGGAAAGAACTATGCTTCATCATTTTTATAAACCCAGAGTAAATGGTCAATAAAAATGTATAGAATGAATGAGTGAATGAGTGGATGAATGAATGAATGAACAGGATACATAACAGCACAATTATACTTGCCTTGTGATCTGCAGCTTGCTAGTGTTCAGTCTGAGATGCTCAAACATCCCCATGGCACAGTATTTCCAGTAATCTTAAACATTCTTTTATTCCAAACCTTGGTTTGGGGAAATTTAAAAGAAAAAGCAGAAGGGGAAGCTCATGATTCAAATATGGGACAGAGGTGCCACTGCTTATTGTGTAGCTTAGCTATACTTGAGAATAAAATAGACTCAAAATCAGGATGAGATCCCCAGAACTTTCTACGTTTATTCCAATCAAGATATGTCATATTGACGTTTAGAACATTTAACACTCTTTAAATGATTCCTCAGTTGATATTTCCTTATGCAGCTTGTATCTCGTTTGATCTACTGTTTAATTATCATGAGTGTCATATGGTCTGATTGTCTTAAATGATTCTTTATAATATTTCTCCCGTATACACAGGATGTCATCGTCGCCCTAGCCCCCTGCGTCACCACCCCTCTGGTTGCAACACAGAAGCTTTTTGGGTAACATATTCTTTTTTCTCTTTTTAATACAAATCCAGCCTGGCAGGCACAGTGCTATGTATAGACTGGATTGAATCAAAGCACTATTCTCCTACTTTTCCCATGTATAGGAAGTGATACTAACAAGAATCAGATTTTCCTGGACCCGTAACAGAGGAAACAACTTCTGGCACAGTAATTCTTTGAACTGGAACCATGAGGGCAAGTACTAACGTATCCTTCTATTGCATGCAATGTCTTATGCACAAAAGCAGTTTTTTTGACAGTTGAAATGAACTGAATCAGATTTGTGTTACTAAATTTTTTAGGGTATGTGAATATTTTTATTTATTTTGAGAGATCCTGTGTTCACAATTCATCTGGTCAGATCAGGAGTTTCATTTTTATTCCATGTAATTTACTTATGGAATGGATTTAAGACAGATGTTTAGGAAGATGTTTTATAAATATTTTCATTTGATCAGAAGAAGAAAACTAATAATCCAAAGATATTAGTAATCCAACAACACAATCTTGTATTGTTGGATTACTATTCGTTAAGCACCCACAGGATTTGGGGTAAGAAGCCTAGAGCCTGTGATCTGCCATTGATTAGCTGAGTGACCTGAAGCAACATAATTAACCTCTGAGAAACTCACTTTCCTCATCTGTAAAAATGAAGCTAATTATACCAACCTCAAATGGTTGTCAAGGTTCAAAGGATATCATAGAAGTAAATGTGCTTTTCAAACTGTATGGTTGCTAAAATCATGTAATATAATATTATTTTATTTCCATTAGATTGTGAGCTCTTTTAGGGCTAGGATCATATATTCATCTTCGTAAAAATTTCTACACTTAACAATATTCCTGGCATGTAGCAGGTGCTCAATAAATGCAGAATGAATGCACAAATGAATAAATTCAGGATATTAGAGCTACGAAGATTCCTATGATCCTTGCCCTCAGAAAACTCATAATCTAATAAAGGAGGTGGATATATGTACAGTATACAACAACACAATCTAAAATTACACCTGCACAACCTCAGCAGTGTTATGCTAATCACTATCTGGTAATTTCTCTATTCCTTCTTTTCTGTGTGCAAACATCTGCAGAACAACATGCAAACACAAATTGAAGCTCATGCTGATATGTGCTATTTTCAAATTACTATGAATTTTACCATATGAACAAAGAAAAATAAAATCAAAGGTTTTAGAGTTGGAAGAGATACTTTAGATAACGTATCTAGTGAGGAAAGTAAGCCCATATTATGTGCACGTTCTTTTAAAGAAGATAGGTGAACAACCCCCATTTACTATTTCCCTATATTTGATGTAGGAACAATGGTCTTCCAGAAAATCTATACTAACTGACCTTTGTGATTTCTCATGGTAAAGGGAAAGTAAGCGTAATGTTTAACTCTAGTGAAAAAATCTTGAATTGATTAAGATGTCGGGTATAATAACTTACATCTCAAGGATATTTCCTACGAGAAATGTTCTTGTTCACAAACCAGAGAAAGCTCTGCTTACTTAGTAGGTGCTTAAATAATTCCTGTTTTATGAATGAACCAGGTAACCTCTTAGGTCCTTCTTTCCTCTGAAATTCCTTGAGGATGAAAAGCCTAGAACAATCAGGGATTAGACACTCTAGCCCTCTTTGATGCAGTTTGCATCTGGAACCTGAAATCGCTTCTCAGCTGGAAGATGGTGTTGAACACTAATTGGCCACAGCTGCTTTATTGGCAAAGGGAAGAAAACACAGGTCACTTCAAAGTTTGGCTTAGTCTCACCCACAATTCAGCGTCAGTCATTTGTGTGGCTCTAGTAAGGTCCCAAAGCAATGGGCAAAGGATTTAAGCTGGAGGATTTCAAGTACAGCCATCAATTCTATTAAGCAGAGGAATTCTAACAGCATCCGACAGCTGCTGTCTTCATTTTCAGATGCATAATATTACCTTGTATTTTTATTTCTTCCAAGCATTTCATCTTTATATCAACATTCCATTAGGGCAAATAGTGGTATCTTTATATGTTGAGGATAGAGAAACCAAAAAACAGAGGAGTTAGGGACCTCCTAAGGTGACCTGTTTAGTGACAGAGCAGTGACAATAATCCAACGCTGCAGAAATGAGAAGTTGGGTCGACTGAGTGCCATTCCAAGGGTGTTTGTTTTTCGCTAGAATCTTTTCTGTAACAGCACATCTGGTGCCTACTTGGTGGTCCCTGCAGTTAGAATGGGAATAAGGGTGAGGATGACATTGAATGGTGGGAAATGATAAATTCTGAATCAGTTTATTGCAGCCTGAAAAAAGTGTATGAAAACACAGCCCCAAACTAAAAAGTGAAATGAAAAATATTGCCCATGTTTAGGGCAGAAAGGACTCTGATTCTCTTCCTTCCTTCTTTTCTTTCTTTATTCCCCCGCACCGTGTTTGCACCCAAAAGAGAAGCATAAAGGGCAATAGTAGGTGTATAAAAATTAATAATTAAGACAAGGGTCTTAAACAAACCTAAAATAAGAATGAAATTGTATTTGCAGAGTTCTTTCCTGTTGCCAGTATATGTGTGTGTGTGTGTGTGTGTGTGTGTGTGTGTGTGTATGAATGAGGCCCTCAAGCAAGGCATAAGGTAGTAAGTGAAGAATGGTTTGCATTTACGCCCCTTAGCCAGACCGGATTGTGACTTTTCGTTTTCCAACGAGAATTCTGGCAAACTCGGAAGGCTTTTGTTTTCACCTTCACTCTTTCTCGCGTACTATGGTGCTTGTGGAAATTAGTCTTTTTGTGGAACATGAATGGTGAGATCTATTAAGATCAGAAAGAGTGCAAGGAAACCATTCACAAGGTGTACATGCCGATAGAGACAGGGTTCAACATTGTTAGGGGAAATAGTTATAAACTGAAATGTGCAGTTTCATTTGAAGAACACACAGCAAGCTAGGAATGTGAATAGCTTTATTTTAAAGAAGAAAGAATCAGAAAGGACAGACAAATATGTTGCTTTATGTTCTTCTACCTTCGGACACTTTCTATTAGCCATTATAATTGTTTTAAAATATAAAAAAACCTCATTCAAAGCCTTTAAAATTTGAAGCTATTTTTTTCTCTGAAGAAATGCCATTCTAAACTGGAAACAAAGTCAGGGAAATAAAATTTGAGTGACACTCTCCAGTAACCCCTACCCTCCCTACTACCAATTCTCATTTAACTGGCTGCCAGCCACCAGCCCAAATTTGAAAAGATTCATGAAGCACGCTTCCTCGGAATTATGATGTCCTGTTTTATGGGATGTTCAGACTTTGGTAAGAATGGAAAGATAGATCCTCTTCAGCATTAACTGAGATATATTAGTATGAGGAATATAAGGGCTGTTAATAACCTGCCTTGCAAATAGGCTCTAAAATTTCATTGACCTAAGGAGAAATTGAAGAGAGTTTTATTAAAGACAATAGGAAGAATTAAAAATGGATAAGAAAACTAGGGACTACACTGAAAGTAAAAAATAGCCTCACAAAATACTCCTTTCCTAAATTTTGATGAACATCTGAACAATAACAAAACCTAAGCTCTATTGTGGTTAAATTTTTAAAAGCGTATGTAACAGTTGTCATTATTATAGAAGCGAATTTCAGAAATTGTTACTGTAAGCAACTGGTTCCCACAGCTATAATACTTTTCTTAAAAATTGTGCCCATATTTCAGTGCTGAGTTAATACTACACCTTTGGATTATCAGCTTCTTTCACTTTCTTCCTTATGCCTGGAGCACTTTCTTAAATTACATAGCTCTGGGTCATGGTGTTTTTCTGAACTCAAGTGGATGTCCTAATTTAAATTAGAACTTATTACCTAGTTCGTAAACACAGTTAGTAGACCCAGATTTCCCTGGGATTTACTGCTATAGCTCTAGCCAGAAAACATATCCTAATTATCATATTTACCATTACCGTTGTTTAAAGTAGAAAACTGTAATAAGTGATTAAAATTAGTTATACATCAGAGGGAGAATTAAATGCAATCGTATGAAGGACAGAGGAAAACTAATCTTAAAACTAAGGAGCACCAGTTGAATGAGACACTAATCCAGAGGCAACTATTTTCTCTAAATAACCTGTACTTGGGTGCCTTCTTACACTGCATTTGCCAGCCTTTGCTGTTTCTCTTAAAAAATAACATTGAATTAATATTTTATTATTAAAAGTTATGGTTTATGAAAATATGGAAAATCCCCAATTCTTGCTCCACCCTCCACTCATAGAAAAGTGCTTTGATATTTTATATGTAAAACAATTACCTACAATTAAACTATAATTCAACAAACAAATAAGGCTATAGTTCCTAGCTTATGGAATGCCTCCAAATTCTGGTTGCCCTCTTTTACAAATCTTGTCTTTCTTCTTAGACACCTGTAACATGTTTTCCAAAATCTAATGTCCAAAAAGTTGTCTCCCTCAAACACTTTGTTGGCTCCGTTCGGAAAATCATTATTTGCCTAAACAAATCGCACGTACTCAGGATGAAAGAGGAGTTTAGTTTGCTGTCTTGTGGACACTGTCTTAAAATAGCGTATGCAAGTTCCGTTTCTCAGATGAAGCATAAACAATAAAACCCCTTTCCAAGGCACTTGCATTTTTTTCCACTAGAGGTCTCTCTCGTAACAGCTTTCCTTTTGCTGGGCTCATTAATTATTTTACTCAAAGGAACAATTTTACCTTTTAGATTGGAATGCTGCACTTAACATGTTATGCTAGAGAAAGATATAATACCTTCTCAGCTTGTTCTCTTCCTTGATGAGTAGATATCAGGTTGACTGAATGAATCACCTTGGGTATTTTATTACACAATGGCTATACTTTAGTAAAGAAGTTTGAATTTTCACCTACGCTTCCAAAAGTCTCAAAATTCGACCAGTTAAAACAATGTACTACAATAAATATGCCTTATCAATGAGCACTAAATGGTCAGGCTTTGAATTCTTCAGAGAACATCCATGATTTGGTGCCAACTTAGATCATATAATTGCAAGCCTGAATCATTTTACATTCATTTCTTCCACTTTTGCAAGAAAAGAAAGCATATTTTCTCATTTGTGTAAGGGTATTTAGTTTTTGCCATTTCGTTTTATATCCCTTTTATAGAAAATAAACTATTCAAACAGATCTATATTATATTATGAAGGGTTTTTTTGTTTTTAATGTATGTTTTCTGGGGGAAATACTAATTAAGAACGTTGTTTTTTACTCAAAAAAGTCTTGTCATTAATTCAGACAAAAAGACCAATAAGATTCAACAGCATTGAAATAGAAAGAATCAGAAATGAAAATGAGCACTGACTACTCTCAAAGATTAATACAAAATTGTATTGAACACAGTACTATAGAATGAATCACACTGACATCAGTCTCAAAGCCACTTAAATATTCAGAAAACCCAAAGAGTGTTCAGATTTCTGAGGATGGAAGTAGAAAGATAGTGCTGTGCTCCTGACACAAGAAATTCAATGGGAAGATGTGAAATGTGAAGAAGCAAAGGAAAGTCTAGCAAATCAATTTTAGTGTTACACTGAAGGTAGAGTGTGTCTGCATGCATGGATACAGTGGCTAAGCACAGAGCAATGCTGTATAATGAAAAAGGGCGCGGGGAAATTTGACAAGCTGAAAAATGTACCACCACCTGGCCGGGAGAACACAGACCTGTCAGACAATAGTTTGGAGAATCAGAAACTATACTATAACAGAAGCAGAAAATAGATAATGTGCTATTTACATTATTGAAATTTTATTCTGCTACCCAAAGAGTTTACCTGATACCCCTTCCTCCAGTTGTGATTTATTAACCAGTTTAAGTACATATTTTCTTTCAACACCAGTTCAGACATATCAATCAATGTATTTTATAACTGAATTACTGGTCAATTAATAACCCAAAAAATGGTGAAATTAAATATAAGGTTGGTACATTTTTCAACTTGAGTGACTAGATTGAACAGATATTTTTACAAAGTTTTGGTCTCTTTGTGGTAGTGACAGCCCTCCCATTCACCCTCCGTCCCCCTCCCCCCCCAAAAAAAGCACATGCTGGTGATCAGTTTGAGCTGTTCAGATGGCTGAAATAATAGCATAGGCATGACAAACAGGAAGGAGTCTTGGAGACCAAATTTTTATTTTACATTTGAAGAGATTGTTCAGATCGGTTAAGTGACTACTGTTGGACCCTTATATGACTGGATTATTCTGGTAGTTGAGAAGAAGACCTAATTTGTTGAAAAACAAATAAACAGTAGCTTGGTAGCATCATAGACAAAGGGTATACACCACAGAGAAATACAGATTCTAAAAGCTTTGAGAGTTAAGGACATGTTAATAGCATCTTATTATGGAAAAACTTATTTTTGAATATTAATTGGCTCATTTTAGCGGAATGTAAAATAAGCGCTATCTTTAAGAAAGATGGTTTTTCAGGATAGGCATTCAATGCAGGAGGGTTTTTTATCTATCAGAGGACACTATGCCCCTAAAGGTATGTTTCTGTTCTTAACTTATGAACTATTATCTCTGGTTTCAGGCAGATCTTCTTTATTTTTTATTTAATTCAGAAAATTCTAATTAATAAGCGGATAGATTGACCTAGTCATCCACACCCAATAGAACTAACAACAAAATGATGCAAATTAGAACAATGAAGAAGCGTTCTATTTAAGTGTTTGTTTTTTCTTTCTTTCTTTCTTTCTTTTTCTTTCTTTTATTTTTTTTTGCTCTTCCTAAGCCAGTTTGTCATTGAATTTAGTCCATAGTCAAACTTGTGCATTTTGAAGTACAATTTTGAAAAAGGGATAATAAAATAAATTGTCATTAATATACCGAAGCTGAAAATCTCTACAAGAGAAATTAGAAGTGAAGGAACAAACCAGGCTCTTTCTTTGAAAAATATGATATTGCATCTTTATGAGATCTTTTTTCCACAAATCTACCTAAGCAGGGTAGTTGACAACTATATTTCTGTGTGTTTGTCAAGTCACTTTTATTCAGACAAATTATTGACATTCTGGTGTTGAACATATTATGGAAGAAAAATATTATAAGCAATTTCCAAACTTTAAAAAGTCACATTAAATTTTTTTCTTAGTAGCCCTTTAGGTAAAAATAATGTGTTTATTCTGTTAGTTACCAGGGAATTATAAAGGAATGCAATTGGTTTGAATTAGATTGGTTCAGACTTCAATGCAATCTTAATAATTAGAAGGCTTTACTTTTTTTTTTTTTTTGCGGTACGCGGGCCTCCCACTGTTGTGGCCTCTCCCGTTGTGGAGCACAGGCTCCAGACATGCGCAGGCGCAGTGACCATGGCTCACGGGCCCAGCCTCTCTGCGGCATGTGGGATCTTCCCGGACCGGAGCACGAACCCATGTCCTCTGCATTGGCAGGCGGACTCTCAACCACTGTGCCACCAGGGAAGCCCGAGGGCTTTACTTTTAATATGTTATGGAGTGAGGGAAAAACAACCTAGAACCGTCCCCCTCAAATGCTTTTCTCATTTCTTCCTCCTTTTTCATTATTTCTCCCTCTTTTAATCCTTCTTTAATCCCTTTCTCTTTCATTGTTCTGTGATATTTTAGAAAGTTATTTGCTTAACTTTTGTTCCCACTTCCATTTTAAATCCTTGATGAGTTTCATGAGGTCAATGAAAACCATTTGGAAGACAACGTAAATTCATTTTGGTGATTTTTAAAGGATGTACTTCTTAGTTCATGTGTATATATCGATTTTTTCCCCTTTTTTGTCTACCACGGGAATAGAACTATTCAGGTACTCCCTCCCAGTATTAAATTATACACTGTAGTAATCCCTGATCAGAGATAAAAATGCCAGGAAGATATGGATGAACGGTGTGTTCCCTCCACTGAGAAAACTGGGTTTACTGCCTAGGCAATAAGTTGAGCCTTCTTGCTGTGTGGCCAATCAGGGTGTGGGTGCAATTTATTAGAAAAACCCAGGAATAGGTTCTTGTTTTGGAAATTTGCATGGTTTTTTTTCCTCTGCCCATTAAGCTTTTAACAAGTGTTTCACTTGATGACGTGATTTACAGCTGGTTGTTAAGGTAAAATAGCATATTATCCTGCCTGCCCAGTGACTTTTCTCTGATTAAATCATGCAGAAGTTTGTGTAGGGAAGAGCAATAGGCACTTGGATTTAGCTCTGACTTGGGTGAACTTAAAAGGAGAATTTGTCTTTTCTTTCTTTAAAGGACTTTTTCTTAATGGAGAAATTATCTTTCTGAAGCAAATGTTTCAAACCATCTTATTGACAGTTCTTTCAGTCTGGCAGGTAACTAAAATGGTACAGGAAACAAATAATGATGGAATGTCACTGGCTTTATTTTACTTTTAAAAGGAGCTACTTTATTTTCATAGGACTTTGACATATTTATGTGATTTCTCTTTCCTTTAAAGTACAAGTGAGTAGTTTTTTAAAAACTTTTTGTCAGTAGCCATCTGATACATCATTTCAATTGCTTTGTTTACAGCAAAATTTTGACATAAATAAATAAGAATATTGAACTAGTACAAATGCCTTGAGCAGTCAGCATAGTGAATCAGACATCAGCTGTCATAGTGAGCTGAAACACGTCTACATACTGAGTAGCATGTTTGGTGTGCCTAATCAGAACAGTATGTAATCTGCAAGTACATATGAGGACTTGCCAAGCCAGAATTATTTACAAGTTGCAGTTTCTGTCCTGGAAAGTTTCATAAATGAAGAAAAAAATATCTGAAAAGAAATGGGAAAGAAACATGTAAGTTTCAAATATACAACTTAAAGAATGAATAAAAAATTTTTGAGCTTTTTATTCAATAGATGCTATCAAACAGCTGAAGTTTTATAGCTCAATTCCAATCAAAAAAAGTTTTCATTAAAATTCTTGTTTGTATTATTTTTTATACTGATTCTCTGCTCCTGGTTCCTTGTGGATCTGGCCTCAGAAAAAATCTCTTTTTGGTTAGTTTTCTGTTTTCTAATTCTCAACTCAAAATGCCAAAGCATGATTGGTTGACAACTTAGTCATATAAAAGAATATGCCTGTGGTTGTATATTCCATGCAGGTTGAGGTAAACCTTGCTTGTTGAAGGTAAAATAACATGTGCAATATTAAGAAGGGCATATATGGATTCTTGAAAGAGAAGGAAGGAGACAGTCAAGTTTAAGAAGAGCTTGGATTGAGCAAAATTTATTTTTAAGGACCTCGGAGTCCTCTTCTATACCCTTCTTTCAACTTCAAACCCTAAGCATTCTTATGCTTTCTTTCCTTCTTTACATAATTTTTCCTGATCCCACTCACTATTTTCAAAGCATTTTAATGGCCATTAAATTGTTAAATAAAATGGGGTAAAAATGTGTCTTTGACATTTCAGAAAAATTTTACCTACTTCCTGTCCCTAAATTCACACCACAGATTATTTACCCATATATTAGCCTGTTTGAGCTCACTTTGCCTACATACATGTATTTTCAAATACAATATAAAAAGCTAGATCTCTATTTGACTAGTTTAATTCTATGTTTATTAAATAATCAATAACCATGATAAATAGTATGGTATTTTTAAAATGCAACTTTTAAAGAAGTGGCTACTAACTGATAAACAGGTAATAATTTCATAATTACAGTTCAAGTCACTTTTTCTCCAATTAGTGTCTAAAGGTAGCTGGCATACGTAGATATCAAAATGTTGTAGTATATTTTGAGTGTCTCTTCTTCTTAGAAGAAAAGTTTTTCACTGTCTTATTTTTCACCTTATTTTCTCTTATTTTTCACCTCGTGATAAATTGTTCACACATGAGACACAGCTAGATAGAAGAGGTAGGGATGAAAGCATTTTGTGGTAAATAGGTTATTGGTTATTAGTTATATGAACATGAGGATTTCTTTTGAGTTTAACAATAGCATATCTAAAAGTGTCTTTTTTGAAAAAGGCTTGCAATTTTATGTCTCACACTACTTAATTATCACCTAAAATTTGTCAGTAAATAGGTCTATGTGAACTTTTTAAAACTTACATTGGCTGTTAACCCTTTCTTACCTTATGATATTTCAATCTGTTAAAACCTAATGTCTTTTCTTAAATTCATGCTGCCAAATCACTACGAGAATCATCATTAGAACTTAGCTTGAAAACCTGGCATTGATCAAACTTGATGAGAAAAGTTAGTGCTTTTTTTTGTCCACAAGAAAATAAGATTCCAAAGATTTTGTGTAACTTTAAAATAAAGCCTTAAAGTATGTACTTGTAGGGGAAAAAAGCAGAAATAGATCTCTTTCTTGTCAGTAAGAAATTAACTTTTAGAAGTGCTGGCAGCAATATTGGATAGTGACGCTCTTTGTAGAATCTTACTATCTAAGCGACTGCTGTGTCTGTATGATATTTGATGGTATTAGTAAAACAAATAGTTTTAGGTAATTAGAAATTTCAAGATGTTAGTCATTGTGTAGAGAATAATCTGGATTTGGGAATAATTCTGATTTGTTTTTGTTTTGTGTAAATGCTTACTTCTATGTATACATTGACCATAATATTCCAGTCAGTTAGAGTAAAAATGGAAGAATGTGCCCAAACAGCTCCTTATTTTTTGCGATTAAAAGTGGCAGAGACTTAAATTTTTATAATAAATAAGGACGATATTTAAAGATATAAATGGAGAGTTATAGGTACAAAGTTTTATAACTCAAGTGTTCATTCAGTAGAAAGCTACTCTATCAGTTCTTGTTCTCAAGTATTCCTCATAATCCACAGCATTGTTTAAAATAGGTTCTGATACTAGAAAACATAGAAGAAAATTTATTTTGAAAATAAATGTCCATTTTTCGGAAAATATATGAGAATATCTATGAAGCCAGAAATTTTGTTACTTATTTAAAGATGTAAAGAACTTAAAAACATAAATTTGTCCAGTTAAAGGAAATTACTAAATATATACTCCCCATTGAAATAAATAAGAGTAAATAAAAAATGAGTGTAGTAAGATTAGTTATTCCATTTGGAGATGGGCATGTTTCTTGTCATGGTCTGTTCCATAAACATTTTTTTAGTGGTCACTGAGATTGTGAATCAGACCTAATTAGTCCTTAACCATGTTAAAACTCTGAGGCTTTTCAAGTACTCAGACTTGGCACTAAGATAATGAGAATTATTTTGAATTCTATGTAAGAAAAAAAAGTTCCTTATGCAGAAAAAAAAAACCAGTTGCTATCATAAACAATGTATTGTCTGTGTTTTAATGTGCCTTTAAGTGTGAAGGTGTGACAGCATTCCAGTGCACTGTGGGGTGTGCAGAAAGCCAGGCTATGGGCCTCCTGACTATAAGGCTCATCCAAAGTTGGAGAGGTTTTACATCCTCACAGGAGCAGTTAGGTAACTCTTACAAAGCAACACCAGCCATGAAACCAAGTATGTGGTATCAACTGTAGGGGCCATGGCAAGGTTTCTGCGTCTGCAGCAGCCCTGGACTATGGAATTTTAGAGAATGAGAAGAATGTTGTGGAAGAGGTGGGAACCTCTATAGAAGAAATCCATTGGTAGAGTCATGCTCTGCAAGATTGGAATATTCTTTGTTGTTCATTATCGTGTGTATACATTTCACTTATGTGTTTAAAAAATCCATTGTCCTGCTATATCAAATATTTCTCCTTGCTCATTGAAGTAACATAGTTATTGATTAGGTAAACATAAACATAACAAAAGTTGATGATGTCTCTTGTGGTAAGAGGTTACCACAGTGATTTTAATTTTGAAGGTATCTACTGAACTACTCATTGGTAACTACATAATCACTAATAATTCTGATGGCTGACAAAATAAATACAGAAAACAACTAAGCAGGTAAAATTTTATTTGAGAATATATCTTACATGAATTTTCACTTTCGAGCCAGATATTTTGGTGTTGCATAAGCACAGCCTATGTTTACTTTATGAACTATAAACTTAACTTACTTTATCATATATGCAAGATTTAGCCCAGGTACTTTTTTACCTACAGTAAAACCTAATTTCACTTTACACTTGAAATATAATTCATTGTTTTTTAAAGAGTTTTCAAATAAACAATGATTCTCAAAATAATCATGATCATGTGAATATATAATGAGTCCCATTTTATAAACATGGAAATGAGGGCTCAGAGAGATGAGATGGCTATTCCAAGGCCAAACTGCTATTTAAAAAATAGAACTGGGTTTAGACATTGAGATATCTTGAACCAGTGCTCTTTTCTGTTAAAAATATTGTCTCTTACATCAGAAGGTATATTTGAATTGCTTACCGTAGCCTTCATTTAAATATACATATACTTAACATTGTCATTAAAAATAATTGAACTCTGTAATTTTAGGGAAAGAGGAAATATGAAATGTATTCGCTCCTAGCGGGAGGTAGTCCTGGCTAAAAGAGCCAGGGGGCACTCTATCAGAAACTCCAGAAAGTATTTGTAAAATGTGTCACAGGAAAAACATCACTGGATGAAAACTGTAATGGCCAGTTTCACTTAAGAGTATCCTGGATGCTGTGTGACAGGGTGAATCAGCTATACGTATACATATATCCCCATGTCCCCTCCCTCTTGTGTCAGCTAACACAACAATGTCAAGCAATTATACTCCAATGAAGATGTTAAAAAAAAAAATCACTGGATTCAGATATTAATCTTCACTTCTAGTCCAGAATTCACTCATAGGAAACAAAATTTATATTCCTCATAGGAAGGAGAAATATAAAACTTATCTGCCTAAATGCCTACAAAAGAGGCTGTGTTACGCTGAAGAAATATACATTTGATTTCTTCAGAGGGATGTTCAAAGTTCGTAAAACACATTAGTTAATAATGCAACCATATAGACAGTTGCCTGAATGCTTATTTAGGAATATTCATTAAAATGCTTGAAATTTCAAAACTGACTTGATGAAAATCCCAAAGTATTCCTCAGAACTTTAAATGAATGCTATAAACTAAGGAATGCTAAAACTTAAGAATACGAAAACAAACCTAACGGTGATTGGTCTTCAACATTGTTTTTAGAGGTTCCTAGTTTCTATTATACTATTTGCCTTGTCTAAAAAAATATGGTGAGATTTCGGTTTCCATGGTGACACAACTCTTTTCATACATATTTATAATTGAAATGCCAGAAACCCACCCCTTTCTATCAAAGAATGCTACTTTAGCACTTAATAATTGAAGTTAAAGCTGATTTATTTTTTATGTCAGAGTGTTTTAAACAGATCCCTCTATCACTGAAAACTGAGGCAGCATTACAGTCATTTTCTCATAAGCAGTTTATTTCATACATGACTTCTGAAAAATGCTTCTGGTTTTTAAAAACTGGAGAAGACTTTGCTTCCTTTTTTCCTTAAGTCAGCACCACAGGGATTCCAAACTAAGCTTTCAAAATGTTGCAGAACATACACTGCATAAAGCACACAACCTTCAATTTCATTAATACAGTGTTCAAAAGGAGAACATGCACATCTTGCCTTTGCCAATAATCAGAGAGCAATGAAGTTATTACTATGAAATTAATATTTTGGAAAGCAAAATGCTTAACTTTTGCTCCAATTACTGCTTTTTACAGTTGTCTAATTTACTTGAGTTCTGATGAGAGCTTCTAGTTTTTCTTCTACCAAGGTCCTTCCCTTTAAAAATAAACCCCATAATTGGGTATATACTTATATCATCTTAAATGGTTCCTCCGTTGTTCCTATATCTTACATGGCCTCTAATTGACAGTATTCTCATTTTGAGGTCTAAGTTTCATGGTGAACTTATTATTTAACTCATTTTGCATATTAAAATCACCAAAAAGGAGAAAAAATGTAATTAAGGCAGTTAATTGCCTTTGTTGAAACACAAGTATAGTAATGTATTTAAGAAATGAATGAAAATATGATGAGTTAAAAAAAAGGCTGATCCACAAATAAGACCTGTTTAAAAACCCTTTAGAATACATTAAAACAATATAAAATAAAATGTATTGGAACCTCAAAGAAAGAAAGTTGAATAAACAGGTAAAGGTCTAACGTGTCACTTAAAAACTAAATTAGATCTAGATAGTTAAAATACGTCTATCCCCTATTAGGGTAAAATGTTCAGTAGCATTTATTTATTCCAAGGAGAAATGAGGGAACCTCTGAGTGTGGTACAATTAAATGGCTTTGGTCAACTTCCTTAGCATCATTTTAGGTATATATCCATGAGAATGCCAGCTCAACTGTATGACACGCCTTGATACTTGTTTTCTACAAATAAACCTTCTTAATGACTAAAAATTCAGGAATAAGAAGGAAAAAATTTCAAAATTTTTATATGAGAGGCTGACTTATTCCAATTTAGATGGTTCTCCCATTTTCATATTCTCTGGAGAAATTTTTCTTCTTAACAAGATGCAACAATTTTCTTTGAGGAAAGTAAATTCTTTGACTGGGATGATTATAAATGATAAGATTTTTGTGGTGTCCTGTGCACATTCCACTGTGGTCCAGAGACATTGCAGCTTTCACCAATATTCCTGAAATTAAGTGAGTAGAATGGGCTATTCAGAGAAAACTTAAAAAGGCATTAAAAAAAAGTACCACTTTAGAATCTGGATTTTAAAGCACACTCATTTATTATAAAATAATATATTCATTTACAGAAATTAGAAAACATTAAAGTATTAATAAATGTGAATAAATGTAAAAGTATGAAAAAATATATATGCCATGCAAACAACAACCATAGTAGAGCTGGAGTGGCTACACCACCAGACAAAATAGACTTTAAGACAAAACAAAAAAAAATGTTACTAGAGATAGAGAAAGATATTTTATAATAATAAAAATCTCAATCCATCAGGAAGTTCTAACAATTATACATATATATGTACCTTACAACAACGTTCCAAAATTCATGAAGCAAAGATGGACAGAACTAAGAGGAAAAATAGACAATTCAACAATAATATTTGCAGACTTCAATATTCCACTTTTAATTACAGATTAGAGCAAATAAGTAGAAGATCAAGAATATAGAAGACATGAAGAACATTATCAACCAAACAGACCTAACTGACTTCTACTGAACATTCTACTCAAGCACAGTAAAATATACAGTCGTCTCAAGCACACATGGGACATTCTCCAGAATGCACCATATGTTAGGTCATACACAAGCGTTAATACATTTAAAAGGATTAAAATAATAAAAAGCATGTTCTCAGAACATAATGGAATTAAATTAGAAATCAGTAACACATGGAAAGTTGAGAATTTCACAAATATGTGGAAATTAAACAACATGTTCCTAAGCCATTGGTGGATCAAAGAAGAAATCAAAAGGAAAATTAGACAACACTTTGAGATGAATGAAACTAAAACACATCACATAAGAATTTATGGGCCGCAGCTAAAGCCATGCTTAGATGGAAATTTAAAACTGGAAAAATTTATATTTATTTATTTTTAGTTTAATTTTTTTCACATCATTATTGGAGTATAAATGCTTTACAATGTTGTGTTAGTTTCTGCTGTACAACAAAGTGAATCAGCTATATGTATACATATATCCCCATATCCCCCCCCCCCCACTTGAGCCTCCCTCCTACCATCCGTATCCCATCCCTCTAGGTCATCACAAAGCATCGAGCTGATCTCTTTGTGCTATTCAGCAGCATCCCACTAGCCATCCATTTTACATTTGGTAGTGTATATATGTCAATGCTACTCTCTCACTGCATTCCAACTTCCCCTTCCCGCCCTGTGCCCTCAAGTCCGTTATCTACGTCTGCGTCTTTAATCCTGCCCTGCCACTAGGTTCTTCAGTACCGCTTTTTTTAATATAAATTTATTTATTTTATTTTATTTATTTGTCTGTATTGGGTCTTCGTTGCTGCCCATGGGCTTTCTCTAGTTGCGGCAAGCAGCGGCTACCCTTCGTTGCGGTCCGCGGGCTTTTTATTGCGGTGTCCTCTCGTTCCAGAGCACGGGCTCTCGGTGCGCGGGTTTCAGTAGTTGTTGCACGTGAGCTAAGTAGTTGTGTTGCACGGGCTTAGTTGCTCTGTGGCATGTGGGTTCTTCCTGGACTAGGGCTAAAACCCGTGTCCCCTGCGTTGGCAGGTGGATTCTTAACCACTGTGCCACCAGGGAAGTCCCAGTACCTTTTTTTTTGTTTGTTTGTCTGTTTGTTTGCTTGTTTTTGCGGTACGCGGGCCTCTCACTGTCGTGGCCTCTCCTGTCGTGGAGCACAGGCTCTGGACGCACGGGCTCAGCGGCCATGGCTCATGGGCCCAGCCGCTCCGCGGCATGTGGGGTCTTCCCGGACCGGGGCACGAACCCGTGTCCCCTGCATTGGCCGGCGGACTCTCAACCACTGCACCACCAGGGAAGCCCCAGGTACCGCTTGTTAAAATTTCATATACATGCGTTAGCATACGGTATTTGTTTTTCTCTTTCTGGCTTACTTCACTGTGTATGACAGATTCTAGGTCCATCCACCTCACTACAACTAACTCAATTTCGTTCCCTTTTATGGCTGAGTAATATTCCATTGTATATATGTGCCACATCTTCTTTATTCATTTATCCATTGTATATATGTGCCACATCTTCTTTAACCATTTATCTGTTGATGGACATTTAGGTTGCTTCCATGTCCTGGCTATTGTAAATAGTGCTGCATGGTACATATATCTTTTTGAATTATTGTTTTCTCACGGTTATATGCCCAGTAGTGGGATTGCTGGGTCATATGTTAGTTCTACTTTTAGTTTTTTAAAGAACCTCCATACTGTTCTCCATAGTGGCTGTGTCAATTTACATTCCCACCAACAGTGCAAGAGGGTTCCTTTTCTCCACACCCTCTCCACCATTTTTGTTTGTAGATATTTTGATGATGGCCATTCTGAGTGTTGTGAGGTGATACCTCATTGTAGTTTTGATTTTCATTTCTCTAATGATTAATGATGTTGAGCATCTTTTCATGTATTTGTTGGCCATCTGTATGTCTTCTTTGGAAAAATGTCTATTTAGGTCTTGTGCCCATTTTTGCATAGGGTTTTTTGTTTTTGTGATATTGAGCTGCATGAGCTGCTTGTGTATTTTGAAGATTAATCCTTTGTCAGTTGCTTCATTTGCAAATATTTTCTCTCACTCTGAGGGAGAAAATATTCATCTTATTTATGGTTTCCTTTGCTGTGCAAAAGCTTTTAACTTTCATTAGATCCCATTTGTTTATTTTTGTTTTTATTTCCACTTCTCTAGGAGGTAGGTCAAAAAGGACCTTGCTGGGATTTATGTCATAGAATGTTCTGCCTATGTTTCTTCTAAGAGATTTATAGTGTCTGGCCTTACATTTAGGTCTTCAATCCATTTTGAGTTTACTTTTGTGTATCGTGTTAAGGTGTGTTCTAATCTCATTCTTTTACAGGTATCTATCCATTTTTCCCAGCACCACTTATTGAAGAGGCTGTCTTTTCTCCATTGTATATTCTTGCCTTCTTTGTCAAAGATAAGGTGACCATATGTATATGGCTTTATCTTTGGGCTTTCTATCCTGTTCCATTGATCTATGTTTCTGTTTTTGTGCCAGTACCATACTGTCTTGATTACTGTAAATTTGTAATATAGTCTGAAGTCCGGGAGCCTCATTCCTCCAGCTCCGTTTTTATTTCTTAATATTGCTTTGGCTATTCGGGGTCTTTTGTGTTTCCATACATATTGTAAATTTTCTTGTTCTAGTTCTGTAAAAAATGCCATTGGTAATTTCATAGGGATTGCATTGAATCTGTAGATTGCTTTGGGTAGTATAGTCATTTTTACAATATCGATTCTTCCAGTCCAGGAGCATGGTATATCTCTCCATCTGTTTACATTATTTTTGATTTCTTTCATCAATGTTTTATAGTTTTCTGAATACAGGTCTTTTGCCTCCTTAGGTAGGTTTATTCCTAGGTATTTTATTCTTTTTGTTGTGATGGTAAATGGGATTGTTTCCTTAATTTCTCTTTCCAGTCTTTTGTTGTTAGTGTATAGGAATGCAAGAGATTTCTGTGCATTAATCTTGTATCCTGCAAACTTACCAAATTCATTGATTAGTTCTCATCATTTTCTAGTGGCATCTTTAGGGTTTTCTATGTATAGCATCATGTCATTGGCAAACAGTGACCATTTTACTTCTTCTTTTCTAATTTGTATTCCTTTTATTTCTTTTTCTTCTCTGATTGCTGTGTCTAGGACTTCCAGTACCATGATGAATAATACTGGCTAGAGTGGATATCCTTGTTTTGTTCCTGATCTTAGAGGAAATGGTTTCAGTTTTTCACCATTGAGAATGATGTTTGCTGTGGGTTTGTCATACATGGCTTTTATTATGTTGACATAGGTTCTCTCTATGCCCACTTTCTGGAGAGTTTTTATCATAAATGGGTGTTGAATTTTGTCAAAAGCTTTTTCTTCATCTATTGAGATGATCATATGGTTTTTTATTCTTTAATTTGTTAATATGGTGTATCACATTGATTGTTTTGCATATATTGAAGAATCCTTGCATCCCTGGGATAAATCCCACTTGATCATGGTGTATGATCCTTTTAATGTGTTGTTGGATTTTGATTGCTTATATTTTGTTTAGAATTTTTGCATCTATGTTCATCAGTGATATTGGTCTATAATTTTCTTTTTTTGTGATATCTTTGTCTGGTTTTGGTATCAGGGTGATGGTGGCCTAGTAGAATGAGTTTGGGAGTGTTCCTCCCTACACAATTTTTTGGAAGAGTTTGAGAAGGATAGGTGTTAGGTCTTCTCTAAATGTTTGATAGAATTCACCTGTGAAGTCATCTGGTCCTGAACTTTTGTTTGTTGGAAGACTTTTAATTACAGTTTCAATTTCATTACCTGTGATTGGTATATTTTCTAATTCTTCCTGGTTCAGTCTTGGAAAGTTGTACTTTTCCGAGAATTTGTACATTTCTTCCAGGTTGTTCATTTTATTTTCATAAAGTTGCTTGTAGTATTCTCTTATGATCTTTTGTATTTCTACAGTGTCAGTTGTAATCTCTCCTTTTTCATTTCTAATTTTATTGATTTGAGTTCTCTCCCTTTTTTTCTTGAAGATTCTGGCTAAAGGTTTATCAATTTCGTTTATCTTCTCAAAGAACCAACATTTAGTTTTATTGATCTTTGGTATTGTTTTCTTCCTTTCTATTTCATTTATCTCTGCTCTGATCTTTATGACTTCTTTCCTTCTACTAACTTTGTTTTTCTTTGTTCTTCTTTTTCTAGTTGCTTTAGGTGTAAGGTTAGATTGTTTGAGATTTTTCTTGTTTCTTGAGGTGAGCTTGAATTGCTATGAACTTCCCTCTTAGAACTGCTTTTGCTGCATCCCATAGGTTTTGGATCACTGTGCTTTCATTGTCATTTGTTTCTAGGTATTTTTTTATTTTTTCTTTGATTTCTTCAGTGATCTGTTGGTTATTTAGCATCACACGGTTTAGCCTCCATATATTTGTGTTTTTTACTGTTTTTTCCTTTAATTGATTTCTAATCTCATAATGTTGTGGTTGGAAAAGATGCTTGATACAATTTCAGGTTTTTTGAATTTTCCAAGGCTTGAATTGTGACCCAAGATGTGATCTATTCTGGAGAACGTTCCGTATGCACTTGAGAAGAATGTGTATTCTTCCACTTTCAGGTGGAATGCCCTAAAACTATCAATCAAGTCTATCTGGTCTATTGTGTCATTTAAAGCTTGTGTTTCCTTATTTATTTTCTGTCTGGATGATCTGTCTATTGGTGTAAGTGGGGTGTTAAAGTCTCCTACTATTATTGTGATACTATTGATTTCTCCTTTTATGGCTGTTAGCAGTTGCCTTATGTATTGAGGTGCTCCTATGTTGGGTCATAAATATTTATAATTGTTATGTTTTTTTCTTGGATTCATCCCTTGATCATTATGTAGTGTCCTTCCTTATCTCTTGTAACAGTCTTTATTTTAAAGTCTATTTTATCTGATATGAGTATTGCTTCTCCAGCTTTCTTGTCATTTCCATTTGCCTGGAATATATTTTTTCATCCCCTTACTTTCAGTCTGTATGTGTCTCTAGGTCTGAAGTGGGTCTCTTGTAGACAGCATATATAAGGGTCTTGTTTTTGGATCCATTCAACCAGTCTGTGTCTTTTGGTTGGAGCATTTAATCCATTTACATTCAAGGTGGTTTTTGACATGTATGTTCCTATTACAATTTTCTTAATTTATTTAGGTTTATTTTTACGTGTCTTTTTCTTCTCTTTGTTTCCCGCTTAGAGAAGTTCCTTTAGCATTTGTTGTGAAGCTGGTTTGGTGGTGCTGAATTCTTGTAGTTTTTGCTTGTCAGTAAAGCTTTTGATTTCTCTGTCAAATCTGAATGAGATCCTTGCCAGGGAGAGTAATCTTGATTATAGATTTTTCCTTTTCATCATTTTAAGTATGTCCTGCCACTCCCTTCTGGCTTGCAGAGTTTCTGCTGAAAGATCAGCTGTTAACCTTATGGGGATTCCCTTGTATGTTATTTGTTTTTTTTCTCTTGCTGCTTTTAATGTTTTCTTCTTTGTATTTAAGTTTTGATAGTTTGATTAATATGTGTCTCAGCATGTTTCTCTTTGGGTTTATCCTGTATGGGACTCTCTGCGCTTCCTAGACTTGATAGACTATTTCCTTTCCCATGTTAGGGAAGTTTTTGACCGTAATCTCTTCAAATATTTTCTCAGACCCTTTCTTTTCCTTTTCTTCTTCTGGGACCCCTATAATTGGAACGTTGTTGCATTTAATGTTTTCCCAGAGGTCTCTGAGACTGTCCTCTGTTCTTTTCATTCTTTTTTCTTTAATCTGCTCCTGGCAGTTATTTACACCATTTTATTTTCCAGCTCACTTATCCATTCTTCTGCCTCAGTTATTCTACTATTGATTCCTTCTAGAGTGTTTTTAATTTCAGTTATTGTGTTGTTCATCACTGTTTGTTCTTTAGTTCTTCTAGATCCTTGTTAAACATTTCTTGTATTTTCTCCATTCTGTTTCCCAGATTTTGGATCATCTTTACCCTCATTATTCTGAGTTATTTTTCAGGTAGGTTGTCTATTTCATCTTCATTTATTTGGTCTTGTAGGTTTTTACCTTGCTTCTTCATCTGTGACGTATTTTTTTTGTCATTTCATTTTTTTTTTTTTTTTTTTTTTGGTAAGTGGAGCTGTATTCCTGTCTTACTGTTTGTTTGGTCTAAGGCATCCAGCACTGGAGTTTGCAGGCAGTTGGGTAGAGCCGGGTCTTCGTGCTGAGATGAGGACCTCTGGGAGGCTTCACTCTGATTAATATTCCCTGGGGTCTGAGGTTCTCTGTTAGTCCAGTGGTTTGTACTCGGTGCTCCCCACAAGAGCTTGGACCCGACCTTCAGCCTGGGAACCAAGATCCTGCAAGCTGCATGGCATGGCAAAAAAAAAAAAAAAAGGAGGAAAAAAAGGAGCAGTACAATAACAATGTATAAAGAATAAAATAAAATTAGAAATATAAAAACTATATTAGGAAAAATAAAAATATATTTGAAACAACTGCAACAAGGTAAAACAAAACCACAACACACAAAAGAAAAAAATAAAAGGGGGAACAAGCCAAAAGGAAAAGAACAATAACAAAGTATAAGGAATAAAATAAAATGAGAAAAATAAAACATTTATTAGAAAAAATAAAAATATAAATGAATCAACAACAACAAGGTAAAACAGAACCCCAACCTAAAAGAAAAAAAAAGCAAAAAGGCTTGGCTATGGGTGGCAGAGATTAGATGGGGGTGGAACTTAGGCAGGGGTGGGGTTTAGGGTGGGGTGTGACCTAGGCAGGGTGGGTGGGATAACCTTTGAGCTTGCAGTAGGGAATAGGCTCAGGACCCATGCAGCCAGAAAAGGCCTTGAAGGCAGGGCCTAGGTGGACAACATTCAATTGTGGCACAGCACCTCTGCTTAGGACCTGTGCACAAGGGGAGAGGCAGCACGTTCAAAGTGGGGGGGCTCTGGAGTGTGGAGTTCCAGAGTTTGGAGATTAGGCCCTGGGTGAGGGTGTGTGGGTGGGGTTTAGGCCCAGCACAGTTGGAAGTTGTCTCGGAGGGGTCTTCAAGTGTAGAGGTAGGGCCTTGGGTTGGTGTTTAGGGGCGGGGCTTGGGCTCTGCACGGCAGGAGGGAGGCTCCGAGGGCAGAGGATTAGGCACGGGAGCTCAATAGGCTCCCCAGTGCCTAAGTGAACAGGGAAAGCACTGGTCGCATTCCCGTCAGTTCCTCCGTGCACCCCCCAAGGTCTCCCCCCAGGGTCTCCCTTTCACTGCTGGACCCCTAACTGTGGATGGGTCCCACCAGGTGTAGGAACTCCTCCCCTCCCCCAGCTGCCCCCCGGAATGCCAGTCCCATAGGTCCAGCCTTTACTTTTGCTCCCCCTTCCCTCCCTCCTACTCCCTCAGGACCTGTGCGGCTGGAGGGGGCCTTGGTGGGCAGGGAAAACCTGACCACACTCCCTTTTGATCCTCTGCCTTCCAATGGTCCCCCAATTTCCCCCTTCGTGTGTGGGATTTCTTCCCCTCCCCCAGCCGCTCCTCAGGGGCACCAGTCCTGTCCCGCCTCCACTTCTCCTCCCCCTTCACTCCTCCCATGCCCCACGTCCTACCTGGTTGCTGGGGGTCACACCTGTCCCCTTAGGTGTCCGTGGTCCCCCACCATTGCCTGGTAGGTGCCCTAGTTGTGCGGAGACGTGAATTCCACGTCCTCTCAGTCTGCCCTCTTGACTCCACCGCCAAAAATCTATATTTAAAAAGAAGGATCCCGGGCTTCCCTGGTGGCGCAGTGGTTGAGAGTCCGCCTGCCGATGCAGGGGACATGGGTTCGTGCCCTGGTCCGGGAAGATCCCACATGCCACGGAGCGGCTAGGCCCGTGAGCCATGGCCGCTGAGCCTGTGTATCCAGAGGCTGTGCTCCGCAACGGGAGAGGCCACAACAGTGAGAGGCCTGCGTACCGAAAAAAAAAAAAAAAACAGAAGGATCCCAAATAAAATATCTTACCCTCTACTTTAAAAATCCAGAAATATAACAAACTGAACTCAAGTAAAAAGGAGAAAGGAAATAATAAATGTTAGAGCAGAAATAAATGAATTATAGAATAGAAAAACAATAGAGAAAATCAATGATACCAAGAGTTGGTTCTTTAAAAATATTAACAAAATTGACAAATCGTCAGCTAGGCTGACCAAAAAAAAAATAGAAAGAAAACTCAAATTAATAAAATCAGAAGTGAAAGAGGTATGAGCCATCACTACTAACATTACAGAAATAAAAAATTTTATTAAGGGAATACAATAAACAAGTGTAGTCCTAAAAATTAGGCAAATTAGATAAAATTGACAAATTTCTAAAAAGACACACACTGCCAAAACTGACTCATGAAGCTATATAAAAATCTGAATTACTTAAAACAAGTAACTGGGATTGGATTAGTAATTTTTAAAGTTCTCACAAAGAAAAGCCAGGTCCAGAGGGCTTTCCTTTAGATTTCTACCAAATATTTTAAAAATACTAATCATTCAGAAACTTCTAAAATAAGGAAATAGAAGAGACTACCCAAATCATTCTATGAAAACCATATTATTCTCATACCAAAACAATACAAAGACATCACAAGAAAATGCAACTATTGACCAATACATCTTATGAATATACATGTAACAAATCTCAACAACACACTAGCAAATTGAATCCAACAATATGTAAAAAAGATTGTATACCATGATTATGTGGAATTTACCCAAGGAATGCACAGTTGGTTTAATATCTGGATATCAATTTATGTAATGCACTATATTGATAGAACAAAAGGGAAAAGCACAAGATCATCTCAGTAAATGCAGAATAAAGCATTTCACAAAATCTAACACTCTTTCATGATAAAAACACTCAACACAAAAATAGAAGGGACCTTCCTCAACATGTTAAAGGCCATCTACAAAAAACCCACAGTTAATGGGAAAAACTTAATACCATCTACTTTTGCCACTTCTGTTCAACATTGTACTGATCACTCTAACCAGGATAATTGGGCAAGAAAAATAATTTAAAAAGAGCATGAAGATTGGAAAGGAAGAAGTCACACTATTTCTATTTGTAGATGATGACATGACCTCATATATAAAAAATTCTAAAAATATCCACAAAAAGTTTTTTTAGTAATAGTAAGTTGAACAAATTTGTGCAATGTAAGATCAATATATAAATCAATTGTATTTATAAAAACTAGCAATGAACAATCCAAAAGTGAAATTAAGAAAACTATTTCATTTATAATAGTATCAGAGAATACAATACTTAGGAATAAATTTAACAAAATAATGTAACACACTAAAACATGCAAAATATCGTTGAAAGAAATTAAAACTCTAAATAATAGAAATATGTCCCATGTTCATGGAACCAAAGATTTAAAATGGTTAAGCTGGCAAATAACTTCCCAAATAGATCTACAAATTCAACATAATCCCCATCAAAATTTTAGGTGGCTTTTCTTAGCCACCTAAGATAAGTTTCTTGAGAAGCTAATCTTAAAATTCATATTGAAATGCAAGGGACCTAGGAAAACCAAAAGAATCTTGAAAAAGAAGAGTAAAATTAGAAGACTGACATCTCCCAATTTCACAACTTACTGCAAATCTACAATAATCAAGACAACATGGAACCTGTCCAAAGATTGACATATAGATCAATGGAATAGAATTGAGAGTCCAGAAATTGACATCTATAATAGTCAATTGATATTTGATAAGGACAGCAAGACAGTAAAATGGAGAGAGTATAGTATTTTCAATAATTAGTGCTGGTACAACTGGATATCAACCTGCAAAAGAATGAAGTTGAACCTCTTCTTCACAGCATACACCAAATTTTTTAAGCTGGATCATAGACCTAAGTGTAAAATCTAAAAGGATAAAACTCTTAGGAGAAAACATAGGAGTAAATTTTTGTGGCCTTAGGTTGACAATGGTTTCTCAGATATGATATCTAAAGCAAAAAAAAAAAAGATTGGATCTTATCAAATTTTAAAAACTTCTCTGCTACCAATGATACCATTGAGAGAGTAAGAAGAAAACACACAGGATGAGAGAATATACTTGAAAAGAGACTTGTATCCAGAATGTATAAAAAACTGTTACAACTAAATAATAAGAAAAAGACAACCCAATTTAAAAATGGGCAAAGGACCTGAACAGTCATTTTTCCAAAGAAGACAATAGAAGATGACCAATAACCCCATGAAAATATGCTTAACAGTCATTAGTTCATTAAGGAAATGCAAATCAAAACCACAATGAGATACACTTCACACCCACTAGGATGACTAAAAAAATTAAAAGAAAGAAAGAACACAAGCATTGGCAAGGATATGTAGAAATTGGAACCTTCACATATCTCACGTGTTGCTGATGGGACTTATCGCTGACAGGAATGTATAATGATGCAGCCACTTTGGAAAAACATTTGGCGGTACTTCAAAAGTTTAGGCATAGAGTTATTATATGACCCAGTAATTTTGCTCCTAGAAATAATGTTTATACAAAAGGTTATACGTGAATGTTTATAGAAGCATTATTCATAATAGCAAAAAGGTAGAAAACCCCAAATGTCCATCAATGGATGAAGGAACAAATGAAATGTGGTATAGTCATCCAAAGGAATATTATTCAGTAATAGAAGGGAATGAGGTACTGATACATGCTACAACATGGATCGGTCTTGAGAATGTTATGATAAGTGAAAGAAGCCAGATACAAAAGGCCACATATTGTTTGATTTAATTTATGTGAAATGTCCAAAATAGTCAGTTATAGATATAGAGACAAAGTAATTTATTGGTTTCCTAGTGCTGTGGGAGAGTTAGAGAGAATAGGGAATAATTGCTAGTGGGTATAGGATTCGTTTTGAGGTGACAAAATGTTCTTAAATTAGATACTGGTGATGATTGCACAATTCTGTGAATATACTAACAATCACTGAATTGTACACTTTAAGCGGGTAAATTTTATGTATGTGAATTACAGGTAAATAAATCTATTAAAAACAATATATGAGGAGAATTTTCTTATATTATTAATAACATATTATAGGAGCATTCCATAATTCATTTAATTAATTGTTGTACATTTTTGTTGTCTTTATGTCTCAGTTTTGTAAGTAACACTTAAATGAATAATAATTATACAAATATCTAGTAATTTATTGTTTCATTACTTGATGTAAATTTACTGGATGAAAGCGTAAAAACATTTTGTATGCTTTTGATTAATTCTGCCAAGTTGTACTCCAGAAAGCTTTGCTATTTTCACTAAGAGTATTTGAGAACACCTGATCCTGATAGAAGCAATCTGTGTCTGGGTGTTATAGTCTGTGTATTAATCTCTAATTTCTTCAATACATGTAAAACACTATTTTTTAAGTCATGTAAGAATGTTATTTAAAAATTTTTAATAAATGCAGCAATATACATGTTGAAAATATCAGACAGGAACTTCTGTCACTGCCTGCACAAGAGGCATAAGATTCAAGGACTTAGAATGGCCTCATTCCTATAAACTTTCATGCCTTACATCACTATATAAGAGATATAATACAAATTGTTTTTTAATATACATATGAAATCACACTAAAATATTGTTCTGAATTTTGCTGTTTTCAACTTCAGAATATATATCAAAGATTTTTTTATTAGCACAGATAGTTCAGATTCATTTTTTAAATGGCTATATTATACTCCTTTGTATGGATAAATTAAAATTTATTTAAACTATTCCCTACAAATGTGTTTTATATTACTTACTTTCCTTGAACTTTACTTTTATTTACCTCATATTTTTTATTCCCTTATAATTTTGCCATTACTACTAATAAGTAATGATCAACTTTATATACACATGTATTGGTGTAATTATACAAGTATATTCATTAAGAAAATTTCTAGGCATAGAATCTCCGAGATAAATATAATACATAATTTTAAAATAAATATTTTTCTAGTTAATCTTCAGAAATGTTGCACCAATTCTCAGTCCCACTCAGTGTGTGCTAATGCTTATTTCTCCACCCACTTAACAGTTGCTTTTATAAAACACTTGTATTTTATCTATATGTTGATGCTTTATATTCATAAATATTGTGCCTATAATGCACTTTATAGCCTTTATTAGTCTTCATTTTAAAATCTTGTATAGTTTTACTTGATTTTTCTTGACAAAATGTTAGAATCATACACAAAGAAAATTGATATTTTAATTTATATAAGCAATTAATTTGAGGAAGATTATACTTTTTATAATTGTGTGTCTTTCTACCCAGGAATATGATTTATCTTCCTGTTTATTCCAATCTTTAAAAGTTTCTGTCACATTTCATATATTTTTCCAATTTATTTTAGTGTTGAGTATAGTAATTAATGATTGCTTTTTAAATAGATTAAATAAAAAATATTTTTAACATTGCTTTTAAATAGATCACTTTAGAATAAAATAGAATTAGGTCTTTGTTTTCCCAGTTTCAGATTTGTGACTTGCACATTCCTTTTCCTCTATTGTATCACCTGCTTTTTTGATTACAATAAACATATTTTATTGTGAGTTTGTGTATTACTTTTAGATCCAAATTGTGGATGACAATTCTACTGTTGCCTTTATGAATTTGTAAATTTTGCTTTTGTACTTTTTAATCCAATTCTTTTGTTTTTCTTTACTTTGATTTTGTTTTTTCTAACCTCTGGAAAAAGTGTTCAGTTTACTTATTTTATTTTTCTTGCTAAATAATTAAAGCTTTTAAATTGATGAATTTATCTCTATACATATTTTTGGTTGCATATGTCTTAGTTTGCAATGTTTTCATTTCTTTTTTCTCCTGAATATTATATAATAAAAGTTTTAAGTTTTTTCTTTGTACAAGGAGTTATTTAGAAGTTTTCCCCCCTTTTCATGTCAAAGTACTTAGTTTTTAATTTATGGCAGTGTGGTCTAATAAAGGGTGTTTTTTGGAACATATTAAACCAAACTTTATATCCTAATATATTATCCACTTAACTCTATGGACACATAAACATCACATTTATTAAAATTAAACTATGATTTTTACATTCTTATTTATATTTTTGCAGTACGCGGGCCTCTCACTGTTGTGGCCTCTCCCATTGCGGAGCACAGGCTCTGGACGCGCAGGCTCAGCGGCCATGGCTCACGGGCCCAGCCTCACTGCGGCATGTGGGATCTTCCCGGACCGGAGAACGAACCCGTGTCCCCTGCATCGGCAGGTGGACTCTCAACCACTGTGCCACCAGGGAAGCCCGGTTTTTACATTATTTATCTTTACTTTCAAGTAAGGCTTTTTACAACTTTAATTTCTATTTTGTAATCAGGGTTTTGATGTTCACGACCCCAACCTTTTATATTATACCTACCATAGTCTTCATTTATTTACTTTGGCTCATCTTGGTTGACTGCCATTGATCATTGAATAACTACTTTCAAGATTCAGGAGAGGTCTGTAGGTGGCATACCTCTGAGTTATTATGAACTCCTTTTAATGACTATACACAATTTGGTTAGGTTTATAGTTCTTAATTCATAAAAATGTTTCCATCAAAATTTTGTACACATTATTTCTTTATGTGTTGTTACTGAATGTTACAGAGCAAAAGATTATTTTATTGTCTTCTTGTGTAAAATAGAATTTATTCCTTTTGGGGTATTTGGAAGATGGTTTTTGTTTGAGCTTGGATGTTTGCGTAATGTTTATTCATCTTTAATGAATATTTAATAAATTCAGACATGTCATCAGGAAATTTTACCTGAAACTCTGGAGGAGACCTTGTGTCCTATACAGCCAGGTCTATAGTATTCTGAATTAAATTTCCTTTTTTTGTTGTTTGCCCTGTCTTATCCCATTTGTAGTAATCTTTTCCCTCTCTTTAATTATGATTCCTCTTTATGTAAAACTTAATATCCACATATTTAATATCTCCTGACATTTGTGTCTACTACATTGTTTTATTGTTTTCATGTCTTAATCTTTTCTGTTCTCAGGAGGGTTTCTTAAGTCTGTCTGTCACATCCCTATTCAGTTTTCTACAGTGTTTCTTCTAATCTTTACTTCATTTGATGAAAATTTAAAGTTTTAAATTTTATATTTTTACCTTGCAATCCTAATTTCCTCTACAGGTCTTTTTTTCAGCCTGTTCTTATGTCTCTTTGCTTCTCATCTCAACCTCTGTGGTCAAGCTTTTTGCATGTTTAGGCTCTGTCTCGGAAAACAGAATTCACTCTACCTAGCTTAAGTCAAAATGGATGTGTTATAGTGTATCTGGCTTACAGAATTGCCTGAATATCTGAAGAAACAAATCTCAGGTTGAGATTTCAGGAGTGACTCTGTAACCACACTGAAGAACCTGGTCACCATGGTAGATGAAACTTCCTGTTTAATCAGAGAGCCATTTTCCAGTGTGGATCATGGCTGCTGCTGCTGCAGAACTGCGCTGCCACTAAAACAAACCAGAAACCACTGTGATCAATCATTAAGGCACCACCATGAGGAAACTGTCCTGATACCAGCTCCAAACCAATGCTATCCATGTTGCAGTCTGTACAGCAAAACAGATGCCATACATCCTGCTTTGACATTCACAAATCTTGTGACCAGGCCCTGGGACTCTGCTAATGGTGCGGCAGAAAATAAAGCACATGCCTCTGACCATACTTGTCAGTAAAAATAGAAAAATATTCTGTTTCACTTCTACCTTCCAAATCTCGTTAGAGTGTATCTGAGTGGTGGAATCTTATTCATATCCAGCAACTTAGCTGTTGTGGCTCTGTGAGGAAAAAAAAAAAAAAAAATGTGGTTTTTAGTTTTCTAGTATCTGCAGTATCAGAAAAAACCTTGAGAGGCGTTTAGATGGATGTTGAATACTGAGCCACCATATCTACCTCAATTTACTGCTTTGGATACTCAAATTTCATCAAGTCCTTCTTTCCAACTTAACCTTTCAGATGACAGCAAGAGAACAGCGAAATACATCCTGCACTGCTGTAGCTTTCAATTTACAAATGAAAATGCTTTCACCTTCTCTTTACAAAAGGAGGCCTAAAATCCCATTAGTCACTGCATCCACAAACTGGTGATATTCATTTCCCACATTCAGTCACAGTCCCACCTTGATATTCATTAACTTATGGACAAAATTACAAAGTAAACTAACACTAGTATGCCCTATATAAAATGATAAGAGAAAATGATGAGGAAAATAAAATTGTTCAGGGAAAATGCTATAGATACAAGCGCATAAGGAAGATAATATGAGTAGTTGTTTTAGTCTTTGTTTCTAAAATTGATCACCAGGTTTTAATTTTTATTTATAACTTTCCTCTTTCCAAAACCCTTTCCCAGGTCTCTTTCTCCTTGGGCAACATAACGAGCTGGGATTTTTAACTGGTGGAGTGACCCAAACCTTCACAGCTAAGGTGTACAAGCCTTTACTGATCCTACATGCTGTTCCATTAAGTTTTAAAATTGGACTTGGCAGAACCATAATGAGTGCTAGAGGATTTCCTGAGTTGAAGGTATGCTTCTCCCTGCCCCACATAATAACAGCAACCCCATTTCCCCTTAGTAGTCAGAATTAATCACCCCAGAAAACACAACAATCCCCCTTCTATTGGCCCAGTGGCATGTGTAGCTCCGTATTAAAAGGTGGCGATCTCAACTTTCAATTCAAAAAACCATTGATGTGTTCCTGGTGGAAGGATTCATCTCTTGGGTACCAAGTCCTCTAAACCATCATAAGCAAAGCCACAGAAATGAGGAACAAAAATATTGTTAGTAGGTCATTAAATGTACCAGAGCAGAAATGCCATTAGCAGCAATACTTCTACCCCTTAGTGCCCAGACAAGTGTGTTCCAACCATAAGAGAAAAAGGAATGCACATCATTTGCTGGCTGAAAGCACATGTCATCCTGTAGGGAAACATTCTATTCTAACAAGGTATATGGACTTGTTTTCAATAGTCTGTTCTATCTTTACAAAACGCCCCTTGTTTCTGAGCACATGCTAAGAATAGTGAATCCCTTGGGAGCCAGCCCACTTTCTCTCCTATTTCTTCTATATAATGAATGTCATGGCCAGTCAGGAGTTGTGTTGTGTGGTAAAACCATGATTTAAAAAGTAAACTATTCAGTAAATGAAAAATGCTGCTTTACAAAGTAGGCAGTAAAGCAAAATCCATATCCAAAATCAGCCAGTACACTCACTAGTCAGTACACCCACTTCCTCTTCCATATTGGAGGAATCCAATATAATCAACCTGTCCCAGTTCCTGGCTGCACCTCCCTGGCAATGGTTTTGTAGGTTGCTGAGTGCCAATGACCAGCAACAGAGACTCATGTTTTCCCTTAATGATGATTATGATTTAAGTAAATTTTCGTCACTATGTGTCCTCCTTCTAAGGCTAACAAGATCACTGTCACCTTCAAATGTAACTACTTCAGGGAGCTAATCACATATTGTAATTTTCTGAGTGTTTCATGTACCAGTGACTGCATCCATCACAGTACAGTGTGGAAAATGGAATAGCATTCCAGGTAGTTAAAGCCAAAGAGATTTATTATAGGATCTTAAGTTGTTCATAGAACTGTCGGACAGCCTGAAGAAAATGGACACACCTGCCTCTCAACAGCCACAAAGATATCATCCAGACACTAGGGTGTCTATTAATGTTGTTGCCAAAACCCAGATATCTCTATTATGGACTTGCCTGCAGTAGAATTGAGGCAACTGCCACATTTTTGCCTTTAAATATTACCCAGAGCCATTAAACTTTTGAAGCCTAAATCATAACCAGAATTTAAGCTGCAAAAGAGTCTGGGAGTTGATTTCAGCTTTCTAGGCACAGTAGAGGGGTTTAGAAAGCAGTCATCCTATTTACAGCCACCTCCTACATAAAGTTCCTCCTCCTTTCCTTTGGTTGGTTTACTGATTTATTGATTGATCAATCAATTCATTCATTCATTCATTCTTCAGCACTTGACATTTCATTAATTTTATTAAAATTTATTTTACAAAAATTTCTTTGATGGCAAGGCCTCTGTTTCAGTTTAATATCACCAGAGCATGTCACATCCATAGTAGGAGATCAACTAATACTTGGTTTCATTGAATTTTTGATAGTTCAAAGCTGACTCTGTCAAACATTTCTACTTTCTGTAGATTAAAAAAAAAATAAAAGTAGACACTTCATAGGGATGGTTTCTTTCATACTGCAGAATCTCTTGGCAATCTCCACTTGGGTGTTTCTCATTCACTTATTCTTTTTTTTTTTTTTTTTAACATCTTTATTGGAGTATAATTGCTTTACAATGGTGTGTTAGTTTCTGCTTCACAACAAAATGAATCAGTTACACATATACATATGTTCCCATATCTCTTCCCGCTTGCGTCTCCCTCCCTCTCACCCTCCCTATCCCACCCCTCCAGGCGATCACAAAGCACCGAGCTGATCTCCCTGTGCTATGCGGCTGCTTCCCACTAGCTATCTACCTTACGTTTGGTAGTGTATATATGTCCATGCCTCTCTTTCGCTTTGTCACAGCTTACCCTTCCCCCTCCCCATATCCTCAAGTCCATTCTCTAGTAAGTCTGTGCCTTTATTCCTGTTTTACCCCTAGGTTCTTCATGACAATTTTTTTTTTCTTAAATTCCATATATATGTGTTAGCATACGGTATTTGTCTCTCTCCTTCTGACTTAATTCACTCTGTATGACAGACTCTAGGCCTATCCACCTCATTACAAATAGCTCAATTTCATTTCTTTTTATGGCTGAGTAATATTCCATTGTATATATGTGCCACATCTTCTTTATCTATTCATCCGATGATGGACACTTAGGTTATTTCCATTTCTGGGCTCTTGTAAATAGAGCTGCAATGAACATTTCACTACATGACTCTTTTTGAGTTATGGTTTTCTCAGGGTATATGCCCAGTAGTGGGATTGCCGGGTCATATGGTAGTTCTATTTGTAGTTTTTTAAGGAACTTCCGTACTGTTTTCCACAGTGGCTGTATCAATTTACATTCCCACCAACAGTGCAAGAGGGTTCCCTTTTCTCCACACCCTCTCCAGCATTTATTGTTTCTAGATTTTTTGATGATATGGCCATTCTGACTAGTGTGAGATGATATCTCATTGTAGTTTTGATTTGCATTTCTCTAATGATTAATGATGTTGAGCATTCTTTCACGTGTTTGTTGGCAGTCTGTATATCTTCTTTGGAGAAATGTCTATTTAGGTCTTCTGCCCATTTTTGGATTGGGTTGTTTGTTTTTTTTTGTTATTGAGCTGCATGAGCTGCTTATAAATTTTGTAGATTAATCCTTTGTGAGTTGCTTCATTTGCAAATATTTTCTCCCATTCTGAGGGTTGTCTTTTGGTTTGTTTATGGTTTCCTTGGCTGTGCAAAAGCTTTTAAGTTTCATTAGGTCCCATTTGTTTATTTTTGTTTTTATTTCCATTTCTCTAGGAGGTGGGTCAAAAAGGACCTTGCTGTGATTTATGTCATAGAGTGTCCTGCCTATGTTTTCCTCTAAGAGTTTGACAGTTTCTGGCCTTACATTTAGGTCTTTAATCCATTTTGAGCTTACTTTTGTGTATGGTGTTAGGGAGTGCTCTAATCTCATACTTTTACATGTACCTGTCCAGTTTTCCCAGCACCATTTATTGAAGAGGCTGTCCTTTCTCCACTGTACATTCCTGCCTCCTTTATCAAAGATAAGGTGACCATATGTGTGTGGGTTTATCTCTGGGGTTTCTATCCTGTTCCGTTGATCTATCTTTCTGTTTTTGTGCCAGTACCATACTGTCTTGATTACTGTAGCTTTGTAGTATAGTCTGAAGTCACGGAGCATGATTCCTCCAGCTCCTTTTTTCATTCTCAAGATTGTTTTGGCTATTCGGGGTCTTTTGTGTTTCCATAAAAACTGTGAAATTTTTTGTTCTAGTTCTGTGAAAAATGCCAGTGGTAGTTTGATAGGGATTGCATTGAATCTGTAGATTGCTTTGGGTAGTAGAGTCATTTTCACAATGTTGATTCTTCCAATCCAAGAACATGGTATATCTCTCCATCTATTTGTATCATCTTTAATTTCTTTCATCAGTGTCTTATAATTTTCTGCATACAGGTCTTTTGTCTCGTTAGGTAGGTTTATTCCTAGATATTTTATTCTTTTTGTTGCAGTGGTAAATGGGAGTGTTTTCTTGATTTTACTTTCAGATTTTTCATCATTAGTGTATAGGAATGCCAGAGATTTCTGTGCATTCATTTTGTATCCTGCTACTTTACCAAATTCATTGATTAACTCTAGTAGTTTTCTGGTAGCATCTTTAGGATTCTCTGTGTATAGTATCATGTAATCTGCAAACAGTGACAGCTTTACTTCTTCTTTTCCAATTTGGATACCTTTTATTTCCTTTTCTTCTCTGATTACTGTGGCTAAAACTTCCAAAATTATGTTGAATAAGAGTAGTGAGAGTGGGCAACCTTGTCTTGTTCCTGATCTTAGTGGAAATGCTTTCAGTTTTTCACCATTGAGGACGATGTTGGCTGTGTGTTTGTCATATATGGCCTTTATTATGTTGAGGAAAGTTCCCTCTATGGCTACTTTCTGCAGGGTTTTTATCATAAATGGTGTTGAATTTTGTTGAAAGCTTTCTCTGCATCTATTGAGATGATCATATGATTTTTCTTCTTCAGTTTGTTAATATGGTGTATCACGTTGATTGATTTGTGTATATTGAAGAATCCTTTATTCCTGGAATAAAGCCCACTTGATCATGGTGTATGATCCTTTTAATGTGCTGTTGGATTCTGTTTGCTAGTATTTTGTTGAGGATTTTTGCATCTATGTTCATCAGTGATATTGGCCTGTAGTTATCTTTGTGATTTCCTTGTCTGGTTTTGGTATCAGGGTGATGGTGGCCTCGTAGAATGAGCTTGGGAGTGTTCTTCCCTCTGCTATATTTTGGAAGAGTTTGAGAAGGATAGGTGTTAGCTCTTCTCTAAACGTTTGATAGAATTCGCCGGTGAAGCCATCTGGTCCTGGGCTTTTGTTTGTTGGAAGATTTTTAATGACAGTTTCAATTTCAGTGCTTGTGATTGGTCTGTTCTTATTTTCTATTTCTTCCTTATTCAGTCTTGGCAGGTTGTGCCTTTCTAAGAATTTATCCATTTCTTCCAGGTTGTCCATTTTATTGGCATAGAGTTGCTTATAGTAATCTCTCATGATCTTTTGTATTTCTGCAGTGTCAGTTGTTACTTCTCCTTTTTCATTTCTAATTCTATTGATTTGAGTCTTCTCCCTTTTTTTCTTGATGAGTCTGGCTAATGGTTTATCAATTTTGTTTATCTTCTCCAAGAACCAGCTTTTAGTTTTATTGATGTTTGCTATCATTTCCTTCATTTCTTTTTCATTTTTTTCTGATCTGATTTTTATGATTATCTTTCCTTCTGCTAACTTTGGGGTTTTTTTGTTCTTCTTTCTCTAATTGCTTTAGGTGCAAGGTTAGGTTGTTTATTCGAAATGTTTCCTGTTTCTTAAGGTAGGATTGTATTGCTATAAACTTCCCTCTTAGAACTGCTTTTGCTGCATCCCATAGATTTTGGGTCGTCGTATCTCCATTGTCATTTGTTTCTAGGTATTTTTTGATTTCCTCTTTGATTTCTTCAGTGATCACTTCGTTATTAAGTAGTGTATTGTTTAACCCCCATGTGTTTGTATTTTTTACAGATCTTTTCCTGTAATTGATAGCGTTCCTGTAATTGATAGTGTCTGATAGCGTTGTGGTCGGAAAAGATACTTGATACAATTTCAATTTTCTTAAATTTACCAAGGCTTGATTTGTGACCCAAGATATGATCTATCCTGGAGAATGTTCCATGGGCAATAGAGAAAAATGTGTATTCTGTTGTTTTTGGATGGAATGTGCTATAAATATCAATTAAGTCCATCTTGTTTAATGTATCATTTAAAGCTTGGGTTTCCTTATTTATTTTCATTTTGGATGATCTGTCCATTGGTGAAAGTGGGGTGTTAAAGTCCCCTACTATGAATGTGTTACTGTCAATTTCCCCTTTTATGGCTGTTAGTATTTTCCTTATGTATTGAGGTGGTACTATGTTGGGTGCATAAATATTTACAATTGTTATATCCTCTTCTTGGATCGATCCCTTGATCATTATGCAGTGTCCTTCTTTGTCTCTTCTAATAGTCTTTATTTTAAAGTCTATTTTGTCTGATATGAGAATTGCTACTAGAGCTTTCTTTTGGTTTCCATTTGCATGAAATATCTTTTTCCATCCCCTTACTTTCAGTCTGTATGTGTCTCTAGGTCTGAAGTGGGTCTCTTGTAGACAGCAAATATATGGGTCTTGTTTTTGTATCCATTCAGCCAATCTGTGTCTTTTGGTGGGAGCATTTAGTCCATTTACATTAAAGGTAATTATCGATATGTATGTTCCTATTCCCATTTTCTTAATTGTTTTGGGTTCGTTATTGTAGGTCTTTTCTTTCTCTTGTGTTTCTTGCCTAGAGAAGTTCCTTTAGCAGTTGTTGTAGAGCTGGTTTGGTGGTGCTGAACTCTCTCAGCTTTTGCTTCTCTGTTAAGGTTTTAATTTCTCCATCAGATCTGAATGAGATCCTTGCTGGGTAGAGTAATCTTGCTTGTAGGTGTTTCTCCTTCATCACTTTCAATATGTCCTGCCACTCCCTTCTGGGTTGCAGAGTTTCTTTTGAAAGATCAGCTGTTAACCGTATGGGGATTCCCTTGTGTGTTATTTGTTGTTTTTCCCTTGCTGCTTTTAATATGTTTTCTTTGTATTTAATTTTTGACAGTTTGATTAATATGTGTCTTGGTATATTTCTCCTTGGATTTATCCTGTATGGGACTCTCTGTGCTTCCTAGACTTGATTAACTATTTCCTTTCCCATATTAGGGAAGTTTTCAACTATAATCTCTTCAAATATTTTCTCAGTCCCTTTCTCTTTCTCTTCTTCTTCTGGAACCCCTGTAATTCGAATGTTGGTGCATTTAATGTTGTCCCAGAGGTCTCTGAGACTGTCCTCAGTTCTTTTCATTCTTTTTTCTTTATTCTGCTCTGCAGTAGTTATTTCCATTATTTTATCTTCCAGGTCACTTATCCGTTCTTCTGCCTTAGTTATTCTGCTATTGATCCCATCTAGAGTGTTTTTCATTTCATTTATTGTGTTTTTCATCATTGTTTGTTTCATCTTTAGTTCTTCTAGGTCCTTGTTAAATGTTTCTTGTATTTTCTACATTCTATTTCCAAGATTTTGGATCATCTTTACTATTACTATTCTGAATTCTTTTTCAGGTAGACTGCCTATTTCCTCTTCATTTGTTAGGTCTGGTGGGTTTTTATCTTGCTCCTTCATCTGCTGTGTGTTTTTCTGTCTTCTCATTTTGCTTATCTTACTGTGTTTGGGATCTCCTTTTTGCAGGCTGTAGGTTTGTAGTTCCCGTTGTTTTTGCTGTCTGTCCCCAGTGGCTAAGTTTGGTTCAGTGGGTTGTGTAGGCTTCCTGGTGGAGGGAACTAGTGCCTGTGTTCTGGTGGATGAGGCTGGATCTTGTCTTTCTGGTGGGCAGGTCCACGTCTGGTGGTGTGTTTTGGGGTGTCTGTCAACTTATTATGATTGGGGCAGCCTCTCTGCTAATGGGTGGGGTTGTGTTCCTGTCTTGCTAGTTGTTTGGCATAGGATGTCTAGCACTGTAGCTTGCTGGTCGTTGAGTGAAGCTGGGTGTTGGTGTTGAGATGGAGATCTCTGGGAGATTTTCGCCATTTGATATTATGTGCAGCTGGGAGGTCTCTTGTGGACCAGTGTCCTGAAGTTGGCTCTCCCACCTCAGAGGCACAGCACTAACTCCTGGCTGCAGCACCAAGAGCCTTTCATCCACACCGCTCAGAATAAAAGGGAGAAAAAGTAGAAAGAAAGAATTAGTAGAAGTAGAGTGAAAGAAAGAAAGAAAGGAAGAAAGAAAGGAGGCAGGGAGGGAGGAAGTAAGGAAGGAAGGAGGGAAGGAAGGAAAAAAAAGAAAGAAGATAAAGTAAAATAAAATAAAGTAAGATAAAATATAATAAAGTTGTTAAAATAAAAAAAATAATTATTAAGAGAAAAAAAACAGAAAGCAAAAAGGATGGAGAGAACCCTGGGACAAATGGTGGAAGCAAAGCTATACAGACAAAATCTCACACAGAAGCATACACATACACACTCACAGAAAGAGGAAAAGGGGCAAAAATCATAAATCTTGCTCTCATAGTCCACCTCCTCAATTTGGGATGATTGGTTGTCTATTCATGTATTCCACAGAGGTAGGGTACATCAAGTTGATTGTGGAGCTTTAATCCGCTGCTCCTGAGGCTGCTGGCAGAGATTTCCCTTTCTCTTCTTTGTTCGCACAGCTGCCGGGGTTCAGCTTTGGATTTGGCCCCGCCTCTGCGTGTAGGTCGCCGGAGGGCGTCTCTTCATCGCTCAGACAGGACGGGGTTAAAGGAGCCGCTGATTCGGGGGCTGTGGCTCACTCAGGCTGAGGGGAGGGAGGGGCACGGGGGGCGGGGCGAGCCTGCGTCAGCAGAGGCTGGCGTGACGTTGCACCAAGCTGAGGTGCGCCGTGCGTTCTCTCGGGGGAGTTGTCCCTGGACCCCGGGACCCTGGCAGTGGCGGCCTGCACAGGCTCTCAGGAGTGGAGCTGTGGAGAGTGACCTGTGCTCGCACACAGGCTTCTTGGTGGCGGCAGCAGCAGCTTTAGCATCTGATGTCTGTCGCTGGGGTCCGCGCTGTTAGCGGCGGCTCGCGCCCGTCTCTGGAGCTCCTTTAAGCAGCGTTCTTAATCCCCTCTCCTCACGCACCAGGAAACAAAGAGGCAAGAAAAAGTCTCTTGCTTCTTCGGCAGGTCCAGACTTTTCTCCGGACTTCCTCCCGGCTAGCCGTGGCGCACTAACCCCCTACAGGCTGTGTTCACGCCGCCAGTCCTCTCCCGGAGCTCCAACCGAAGCCCGAGACTCAACTCCAGGCCCCGCCCGCCCCGGCCGGTGAGCAGACAAGCCTCTTGGGCTGGTAAGTGGCACGGTCAGCACTGATCCTCTGTGCGGGAATCTCTCCGCTTTGCCCTCCGCACTCCTGTTGCTGTGCTCTCCTCCACGGCCCCGAAGCTTCCCGCTCCGCCACCCGCAGTCTCAGCCCGCGAAGGGGCTTCCTAGTGTGTGGAAATCTTTCCTCCTTCACAGCTCCCTCCCACTGGTGCAGGTCCTGTCCCTATCCTTTTGTCTCTGTTTATTCTTTTTTCTTTTGCCCTACCCAGGTACGTGGGGGGGTTTCTTGCCTTTTGGGAGGTCTGAGGTCTTCTGCCAGCGTTCAGTAGGTGTTCTGTAGGAGTTGTTCCACATGTAGATGTATTTCTGGTGTATCTGTGGGGAGGAAGGTGATCTCCGCGTCTTACTATTCCGCCATCTTCCTAGAAGTTCGCTTATTCTTGAAAGAAGAGAGATAAATCCAGCTGGAAGTCTTTCCATAAAGACAACCTCTCTTTTTGGGTCCCCTGTATTATTTTCTTGGTTGTTCCGAGATTTCTGCTGTTAGCTGTTCAGATGAAGGGCTGGTAAATGCAAATTTACATTAGCAGTGTAGAACCTTGCTTCCTGAGAGAAGCAAAGGGCAATTCAAATACAGAACTTTACAGCAAAGGAAGTAGCTCTTGTGTAGTTTCTTCTCTATTTGGTGAAGCTAGTGCACCAGGATAAAGTCCTTTGGTGTTTCTGCCCAACCTCCTGGCCAAGTGTATCATGAAGCTGCTCCTGTGCTCCTCCTGGCCGGGCTGCCTCCTTGTCATGCAAGATCCATGCCTCGGGTTGACAGATAAAATACAGAATGCTCAGTTAAATTTTAATGTAAGATAAACAACAAGTATGAACCAAAGTACATGGGAAAATGCAATTGCAGTAAAAATTTTTTCATTGTTCATCTGAAATACAAATGTTCCTGGGCATCCCGTATTTTTTTGTTTGCCACATCTGGCAAACCTAGCCATACTATATCCAGTGAAATTCTCTGTGCATCATTGAGAAGCCAATATAGCTAGTGGCATTCTTGACTTTCTAGGAGACCATATAAAATCATATCTGAGGGCATCATCTCGAGTCAGATTGCCAGAGTGGACATCTTGGTTCTTTCACTTATTGTTTTACTTTGGGTAAGATACTTGAGCTTTCTATGCTTTAGTTTACTTTCTTATGAAATTGGTCTAATAAGTGTACCTACTTCCAGGGTCAGTAGGAGTACTAATTGTGATAATTCATATTAGGCATTTAGAAAAGTATCTGGCACATAATAAACTCTCTATAATTATTAAGTATTGTTATTATCTCTGCTAGGAAAACAAGGACATGCCAGGCCTCCCTCAAACAACTGAATGGAAATGCTTTTCCTCTAAAACAGTAAAAATGATCCCAAATTTAAACTCCCCATCTGCCCCATAGATTCTCCTTGCCTCCAATGTTCATGCTTCCAATTTAAAAAGGTGACAGGGGGGTCTGCCAGCCCATCCACTGATTGCTTCCTAAGAGTCTGAACCATTTTCTCCGGAGAGGAATTTTGAACCAGACTTCAGTGCCTTGTCATTGCATCTGCACTAAATCTAGCAGAAATACGCTGCTATTTCTGACAATGGAAATGATAACCCTTCTCTGGTCCTTTAACTGATGCAGATTAGTGTCTATTTTTATATTCCTTTGGTCATTTCAGGAGATATGTAACAGGATGGAAATTAAACCCATGGACTCAAGTTGTCAGCTATCTCAGTATTCCAAAGCATAAGCAGAACCTTCATTTTGTTTTAATCACTTGACTGTATTGATACTTAACAACTCATATGATACTTAAAATTCAGAGAGGCAAGGATGGAGAAAAGATCTTTCAACATAAGCTTCATTGACTGGCTCACTTCTGTGTTGTTTATAAATTTTGGCTCAAACCTCCTCACCAGTTCTCTATATGTTAATATATGAAATTCCCTCTTTCTGCAGTTAATGTAATACAGATCTAATCCTTATGCAATGATTCTAGCATAGGCTTCTTTCCAGTCCTCTGGAGTTATTTATATGCAATTTTCAAACAGAGATGATCTTTCCTATATGCACTAATAATATTTACATTTTTAAATGGAACACAGACTTAAAGTTGAGGTAAAAGGTTATGAGGTCAAAGAAACACAGAGATTAGATCTTTAACCAGGGCAGACAGTTACATATTGAAAATAGCAATATCATATTTTTGCAAATTTCATGCTCTCATTAGAGACATAGATGCCTAATTGAAGGAGGATTTCTTTTTTAAAAGAACAACTATGTTTATTAATACCTGTTAAGTAGCCCAGATGAAGGTCAGTGGCTATTAGAATAAAAATATATCTGAACAATTCCAAACAATGAAGTCTAAAACACTGAGTAAAAAAGAGATGGAGATAATGGAATAATATTTCAAACAATCAGTGATAGCAAAGCAAATGTAAAATCATAACTAATAGAACTGGTTTTTCAAGGGGTGAAGTTGCTATTTACAGGAAATCTAAATATTGAAAGATTATTTTAATGGTACTGTATACAGCTCTTGATGAATTAAAAATTTTTTTTAAATCATGGGATGAATACAGAACCAAAGCAAGGTATGAAAGTAAAAAGCAGATTAACTGAAAAATGTTCTCACTTTTCCCTGGTTCTCTGGACTCATCCCTCCAGAGAATGAGTTTCATGAAAGAGCAGTCTATAGACCTCCCATTAGCTTGCAGGGGTCTTTCTGCCTTTTTACATTAGAATAAGGTTCTTGGTGGAATGGCTGACACTTTGTGCTCTCAACTGTATGAAGTTAGATCTTTTGTAGAGATGATGAATAGCTCCTTCAGTGTCTAACAGAAAGTTTCCTATAGTTTATCTCAAGTGGTAGAGGTTTATACTATCGACGTGGAGCATTTTGACACATAATGTTACTTTCTTTTACACATTGACTCTCGTTGCAGTCTCACGCCTTGTAATCGGAAAATAAAATATATTTATAATTTACCCTCAGAAAATGTGACAGCTACCACATTCCACCTATAAATTTAAGGAATGTTGGTATACCAATATATGTGCTAGATAGGTCTGAGGTCAGCAAACTGTTTCCTTTTCTTTTTTTTTTTTTTTTTTGCGGTACGCGGGCCTCTCATTGCTGCGGCCTCTCCCATTGCAGAGCACAGGCTCCGGATGCAGGCTCAGCGGCCATGGCTCACGGGCCCAGCAGCTCCGTGACATGTAGGATCCTCCCGGACCGGGGCACGAACCCGTGTCGCCTGCATCGGCAGGCGGACTCCCAACCACTGAGCCACCAGGGAAGCCGAGCAAACTGTTTCTTTAAATGGCCAGACAATAAATATTTTAGGGTTTTGGGGCCTTATGGTTTCTGTTGCAACTACTCATTTCTGCCCTTTTAAAGAGAATGCAGCCATAGAAAAGCTGAAGACAACATGTAGACAAATGGCATGGCTGTGTTCCTATAAAACTACATTTACAAAAACAGGTAACAAGCCTGTGGACCTTAGTTTGCCATTCCCAGTACTAGTTAACTCCATTTTTATGCAATGAAGTAATAGCTTGCTCTTTTATCTTTTGCTTTAAAATGTTAAATAGGGTGCATCATTTTGTTTCTTACATCTCTAAAGTAAGTATACGATACATAACTCCGATACTTTTTTATGCATGTGTGTTGCTTATATGTATAAACTACAAATTATATTTAAACTTTTATAGATTATTTTTTCATAATCAAAAGAAATATTTCATAAAATATGCTTTCTAACATCATAACTATTACAAGAAACTCACCTCTGTATCTTTTATTTTTATTGAATTTACATGAATAAACAGCACAAAGGGAAAGGCAAAAATTCTTTTCTTAACCTTAAAAGGAATGGCCCAGGATAAATATAGTAGCTCATCTCAAACAAGCCCTAATATGAAAAAGAAAACAAAAGTTATAAATTAGAACTACTTTGATCAGATATCATCCAATAAAACCTAACAGCATACCAGTTAAAGCATTCAGAGACGGGTAGAAGAGTAATGAAGAATACATAACTTTTCAAAATGAGGTTAGTCCAATCCCATACATCTGACATGTGAATAAATTCCATTTGAAACCCTCAGTAGAAGTACTGTATGTTAAAGAACAAAAGAGGCAGCTTCAGGCTGTTTTTCTTAATTTTTCTAATTCATTGTTTTAATGGAATAGAAGAATTTGGTGGGACTGAAAGAAAAAAAAAAAGAAGAAGCCCTCTCTGATGAGCTCTGCATTTGCAAATAGTGCCTGCCACCTGACTAAAGTACAGTACTTTGAATGATGGTGATATTGTCAGTGATGCATTTTAAATCAATGTAGCCTAAAAGACGGCAGGATCTTTTCTTCATTTCACATTACTGTATTTACCATCTTCCTGGCCTTTTCTTAGGTAATAAATAATAAAGGAACTTATCTTAGAAAAAAGTGACCATGAAGGAAAAATTTCTGAACCACAGTTTTATTAATAATAATTATTATTATATTATTAATTCTAACAAACTTTGACAAGAAATTGTAGTTCTCTTGTGAAGATTAAGAATCATCATGCTCCCATAGAATCAGTGTTTTTTCTGATGAGCCAGAAACCACAGTGGGGATTTCGATACTCAATTTTAGCCCCAGGTTAAGTCAGAGAGTACAGTGTCTCAAAATTAGAATAAAATAAAAGAACTCATTAAAGACATATTATAACCAGGAGCATTAAGTCTTAGTTAGATAAGACTTTGAAAGAAAGTGATAATAAATAACTCTTCCACTGTATTAAGAAATACATTATGGTTTCTGCCTAAGATACCATCATGCAAGTAAACCTGGTGACTATCTATGTGGAGAAATTAGTAATCATTCTATTTATTTATTTATTGTTACCAGAACTGGGAAGTTTGTTTCCTGATTAGAAATTCTGTCTTTTATTTTCCTGGTAACTGTAACAGCATGTGCCGTGTAGATATTAGAGACTCATGCTTGTTGAGATATTAGTTGATACATGTAGAAAATTTATTTAGCTGCAAAAATAACAGGAAGCCAACTGCTTAACAATAAGAAACAATTGAAAAGAATACTAAAAATGTATTACCTCTCTGTATCACAGAAGGTTCTTAGTTGTAGGTGATAAAAATCAACTCTAGATGATTTAAGAGAAAAAACATCTCGAAGCCAAACCTTGCAAACCTTGTCCCATGAAAACACCATTGTCATTGCCGGTGGGCATAGACAGTCCAGTTTTCACCACTGGCACCACCAAAACTGAACTTGGGATACTGAGGCCAGCAATGCTGCCCAGTTGCCCCTGGAAAGTGAACATATCCACTGCTGGTTCCACTACTCTCACTCAAAGTGCTTTCTTCATGGTCCATGCTCGTTCATGTCACTGGCTCTTGTTAAGATCTAGTGCAGAGTCTAGCTTGCAGTCTGACCTGCAAGGGAATATGGGAAAGTGAGTATGTAGCAACTTTAGTTTTCTAATATAGGGCTGGCTCTACCTAATAAGAAGGAGGACGTCCTAGCATAGAAAAAGGATTAAAATTTTTGATAGTTAAAAAGAAAGACAATTGTCTACTGCTCCCATAGAATCAGAAGTCCAGTGGATGAGGAATTCTAGGTTGATAATTTTTTAACTCCGTGCTGTCAGTAAGAACCTAGATTCTTCCCATCTCTTCCCTCTGCAGTCCTCAGTAAGTTGGCCTTTAGTCTTTGCTTTTTTTTTTTTTTTTCCTTAATTGTCTTTCTTCATCTACCCATAAGTTTCCTAAGGCAGCTGCAGAATTTCTAAATCAGTCTGTATTCCAGGCCCAGGGAATATAGCCAGGGAGAAAACTGTCTGGGCTTAAAAGCATGAAGTTTTCTAGATTGGTAGCCTGTAGCATCAAGAGAGACATTTGATATACTTGAAAGATATTCACTTAAAAGTGCCAGCCCTGGGAGTGAGTGAGCAAGACGTAAAGTCTCCAAGGATAAAATTGTTCTTCTTTTATTACTGCTTGAACCCCGGGGGAACAATAACAAGAAGCCTGCAGAAGCCCCTAGGACTACTTATTGATATGAAGTAATTCTTGAAAAGGGTTCCGACCAAAAGGAAGATGGAGAAAGGGATCAATAATTTCATTATCTATTATTGCTACCTCTACAATTATCCTATAGGACTCCAACATGTACCCCACAGAAACTATCCAAACCCACTAACATACCAATATTATAACTTTATCCTTTTGAGTCTTAAAAAATATTCTATTAAAGCATCAAGAAACTGTCTCAGTTAAAACTCTTTCAGTTGTAAGTGAAAGAAAACTTAATTCACCTGGCTTAAGCAAAAGGAGAACTTACTGGATCACACTATGGAAATGTCTATAGGAGATGTTAACCACAGCTTGATACCACCAGGGCTGTGTTTATCTATTTCTACTGCTCTCTTGACTCCAGTCTCAGAGAAGCATCCCTCTGATGGTTACACATGGCATAGCAGCTCCATATTTTATGTCCTCACAACTTCAAGCCTAGTAAAAGAAAAAAATCAAACTACTTTGTTTCCAGATATTCCAACAATATCTCATTGGCTGTGATTAGTTCATATACCCATCCCTGAACCTCCCACTGACCTGACCTGGGTAATGTATCTACCCTGACATGTCACAAAGTCATCCTTGGAGACTGGAGTGTGGTCAACCCAACTAAAGAAGCCCAGAAACTAAGAGAGGGTGAGAGGATATTCTCTCAGATGGAATTAGGCCGAGGTTAAAAAAAAAAAAACAAAAAAAAAACAGGTGAATGAATGCTGGGAATGAAAATAAACAGATGCCCCCCTAACACTTTATCAAAAATTAGCTGAACTCTAAAACGCAAAGATTAGAAAGAAAGTAGATATCTAGGGAAGAAAACAGACAAGAAGGAAGAAGTGGATGGCGGATGGAGATGGTTAAGAGCATCAAAGACAAAGAACCTAACTTACAAATTAAATGCCCATAGTAAGCACTAAAAGGAGAGAAGCCTCTGGACTTTTCTGCAGGATTCTAAACCTACAGAAATAAGAAATTGTTTTAAAGCTAGGTGTGAAGCTATTTTTATTTAAATCTGAACGTTGAAATAGTTTCTGAAATTTGGGGCATGTATTATTTACATTTGTTAACATTCAGTATTCTTCATATATTAAGAGCTTACTATGTGCTACTTCCTGTCCTAAATATCTGCGTGCATCTAGTAATTATTAGGAGGACAGGCTCTGAGATGAAACTATTTGTATTTTAGTAATCACTTGACAATTTACTAGCTTATGACTTTGTGCAGAAAACTTTAAACTCTCTATGGTTATTTCCTTATCTATAAAATGGAGAGAGAAAGGGTATGTCATTCATAGGGTTGTCGAGGGGATTAAATAATTTAAAGGGTTTAGAACTTTACTCACCACATAGTAACTGCTGAATAAATAATTATAAGCATTAAGTATTGTTATTATTAAGTATTAATTTCTTTAAGTCTCAAAACCTATGAGATGGCTACTATTATTATGAACAAGGAAACTAGAGAAAAAGAGTTTAAATAATCTTTCAAGCTGCATAGGCAGCAAATTAACTTGAGATGAGTTGAGTTGGGATCAGAATCCAGGTCTCTCTCCTATATAACCTGCATTGTAAACCACAAATTAAATGCCTTTTAGGATATATCTTCTGCCAGAATTCAGGACTCCTTGCACACAGGAGGAGACAGAGGGGAAAACACAGCTGGGCTCTCTACCTTTTACTTTCAGTATATTTCATGATTCATGGTCTTCAGAAGCAGTATAGGCCACTGTACATTAAGTAATATAGATTGTACTCTGGGGAATAATTAGTCTTATGTAGGCAAGAAACAATCCACATTCTCATTTCGAATTCGTATTTGGCCATAGCCTGAAAATAATAGTAACTCCAAGTTCCACTCGAAAATGTAATAGATCAATCAACCAGGTAGCCTGCATACCATTAAAGACTTAATTTGCTGGGACCAGAAGTCCACCTTTTTCAGTTAAAATAAGACTAATGCTTAGCATATCAATATTTAAGCTGAATCTATTTTTATTAATTAGGATTTGAAGGTTGTCAGAAACTCACTGCAAATCGTCAATTACCTAGTACCTAGGATGTCCCTTATAAGAGTATCACATTATACAGACATAAAAAATTCAGAAATAAAGTGGAATGTGCAGGAAAATCTTCATTTAAAATTGAAAGAATGAAAATTAACCCTTATTCATTAAGAGGACTTATATTTAACTTTATGTCTTTCTAGGTTTTAAAACTATTAAATACTGTACATTTCAGTTCTTTTTTGTTCTACCTAATCCAATTGAATCTACTTTAAATAGCCATAATTGGTGATTTTCTAGATCAAAGTCTTCCTCAGATCAATGAGCAGAGCTTGTCTGTATTGATTACTAGCCATGCCTATGAAAATATCATTTGTTACCTCGGGAATGATAGTGGAATAAAGAGGCTAACACCAAATTGGAAGGAGATCAATGAGTTTCATGTAGATAAAAATAAGCATGTTACCTGAGAAGAGAACATCAATTTTTTATGGACCCTGGACCAAACAGCAAAGGAAAAAAGTGTCTAGTAGGTCAGTCCTCTGAATGCTCAGAATGTCTTCTTATTCATAGTGGAGCTTCTAACCTAACAATTTCATCAAAGAGAAAAGGAAAAAGAATGAAAAGGGTTGAGAATTCTTAATTTCTATTGATTGCTATACAAACAACTCTACATTTTGTTTTTTAAAGTCTAAGCCTCACATTCTCTACATAGTTACGAAAAACAATCAAAATATTTGATTTTCCTGAAGAACTTAGTTTAATATAATTGTTCCATATCCTGAAAACTATGGCTTCTGCTGCATTAAAATAATACGGTCGAATAAGAAAATTATTAATTTGAAACAAAAAAAAAACTGGAACTAAGGAATCATCTGAACAAAATGGTAGCTTAAAAAAAAAACTAAGATATCTGACAAAATTTTATTTTTCCTTGAATATGCTTATTGCCATCAGTAGGTTAAATTACCTCCAAATATAGAGGTATATTTTGTATATATATGTATGTATATATGTAATGTATATATAATAATACATATGTATTATGTATATATGTATATATATACGTATATATGTATATACATATATATATGTATACATATATATATGTATATACATATATGTATATATGTATATTATGTATAATGTATATATGTAATAATACATCCCTACTATCCTAAATGCCCAGAAAGTTTTGGCCAAGTCAGAGTTGATGTGAGGGGTGTAGCCAAGGTCTGTTGTAGGTGTTACAATTACCTACAATAATCAGAAGTAGCAGATTTGGTTGAGAGCCAGGCAACCAGAGGTGGAAACTGCAATTTTAGTTTGTATGGATAGGCTGAGGCTACTCACAAAAGGAAAATAACAAGCAGAACTTATATAAGAGAGATAAAATAGAAAATCAGGGATAGAACAAAGAGAGCAGGGACGTTGGTCTGACTGAGAAGGATACCTAAGGGAAAAAAAGGGAATAAAGGTAAAGGATCAATCTTAGAGCAAAGGCCAAGACAGCTCCCAATGGACTAACTAAGCTAACAGAGGCTTTTTGCCTAATGTCTTCTTTAGCAAGATGGTTGAGGAATTCCTTTAGCAGCCACTTAACTATCCTCTCAGATCTGTCCATTCTGATCTTACAGAGGTCTGTGATGTGTATTCTTCAGTCCAAAAGTTTTATGCCCCTATATCTAGAGGTCATTCCACTTCCTCTACAAACAAGGACCTTTCCTGGGGGCTAAGTTCTCAAACTCTGGAATTGTCCATTGGGGTATAGCTCCAGAAAGTGGGAAGTTTATAGCATATAAGAATCCACCACAGTAATCCCAGAATTGGAGTTACTGGCTTACAGCATAGAATGGACAGATTAACTGGGATGCATATATGCAGTGTTTAATTTCTAGGATAGATTGTATTCCATGACTGATTAGTGTGGAAGTCTATAGGATGTAAGTATTTAGGCAGAGACCACTCATATTTTTTGCTGCCATGGCCCCCCGGCTTCTTAAAAGCTTCTGTTCAAAGAGAAGTTGCCTAAGGCTCTTAAGACCAGGCATTGGGGAAAGCCAACAGACACAAAGGATTGGAACAGTTCAAACCACACGTCAAAATTAATGCAGAAAAATTCAACTCAAATGTAGGCTTGATGTTGAAGAGTCTTAACCGAAGATTAGTTGATGGGGCATGGCAATGTGATTTCTAAGCAGTGGCAAAATGTCTCAACATTGGGTGAGTGAACCAATCGCAGAAGATTATGTGAAGCATTTCTAAAATGTGATCAAGACCCAGAAGTTAAAGAAACTAGTAATGGCCTGAGGGCCAGTTGAAGAACCTACAGCCCTAGCAGGCAATTGGAATAGAATCAAAACCAGAGACCAGGTGAAAATGACCAGCCACCATTGGTCCTGAACCGGAAGGAAGTATATAGCCCACAGTTCCACTTCGATGTTCTGGACACAAGTTCAGATCCCTGTCACTAGTAGGAAAGAGCTACAAGGTTCAGAGTGGGTACCTGGGAGAGAAAGAGCAAAGTTGGAGCTTTCAGGTAGCAAGTCTTTGTTGCTGAAAGCTAAGGCAGAGCCGTGTCAGGTGGGAGTGGAAGCTGGTGACTTGGAGGTTTCATAGCACTTATCAGAGACCCTGATGAACTATTTACTTTGCAGACTAGGAGCAGAGCCAAACCTCTCAGCCAAGTAAACAATGAAAGACTAGAGGTAACCGCAATACTTACAGACTGCTCAGCAGTGCATGTGTTGGATGGGTTTGTCCAGGATTTATACTTTCTTTGTTCGTGTCTGTTTCTTAAAATACCTTTGGTGAACACTTACTATTATAATAATAAGATCTGACTTCAAATTGTACATGTTTTGAAACAGTCTTTATTACACTAACTGGATAAGGAATGAATACGTCAGTTAACTGATTATTTCCTCACCTTGGAAAGAGCATATTTCCTCCCTTTTCTTCACTTTCTCCAAACATATAGACCATTTTGACTAGAGAAACATTGTGCAGTAGACTCTTATAAACAGTTTGTGCATGATGACAGACCTAACTGATCAACTGCTAGTTTAAATTTATTCACTGAAGTAACAATATGAATAAGATATGTGTATAAATGTTATTGTTCACCATGGGGCTAAAGTAATATTCACAGCAGGAAGAATTATTAGAAAATTATTTGTGTAGAATTTAATTTATATTTTGGGTGAAAGGAAACAAAAACAATAAGTAGCTGTGTAAGTTTCTGTAACTTAATTGCAGATATCTGTATATAATAATATGTTAGCTGTGCTATTAAATTATAACATTAAGAAAAAACAAAACACTTGTAGAAATTCAAACAGATTACCTTTAGCAGCAAGAGTTATAACAGATGATGAAACTCATGATGTAAATAGTATTCTGATTAATTATGTTTCCAAATTTTTCATGCTATTAGCCAATTTGAATCTTTAGTCACTTAGATGTTGCTTTGGTAAGCCTTAAGAAATTATATCAATGATAAAACATGCTGTCACCTATGTGAAAACTCTAAAATTATTCTGAGTGATTAAGTAAGATTTGAAGCCTGGACAGTGCTGGTTATCTACTCCTGATACTTTAGTCACTTTCTGACTCATATTTTCAAAGTGTTATTTCTCCCTGTGTGTAAACTATTGACCAAAATCCTATTGGCCAATGCTCATTGCACCCCCTGATCATCTCATCGTTGTCTTATAACTTCAAGCTATTTCTTAACTGTTAAATATTCAGAGAAATGGGTGTTTTTTTCCCGGTTACTTCACTCCAATTTCATCTCCACAATTCAATTATATTTAATTTAATTTTTCTCTTACAGTTTTATTGAGATATAATTGACATACAGCACTGTATAAGTTTAAGTACAGCATAATGATTTAACTTACACACATTCTGAAATTATTGCCAAACTAAGTTTACTGAACATCCATCATCTCATATAGATACAAAATTAAAGAAATAGAAACATTTTTTTTCTCTGTGGTGAGAACTCAGGAGCGTTAACAACTTTCATTTACAAAATACAGCAATTTTAATTTTACTTATCATGTTGTACATTACATCTCTAGTAATTATTAACCTTATAACTGGTAGTATGTACTTGGACTGCTTTATCCAATTCCCCTCCCTCCACCTCCCTACCTCTGGGAACCACAAATCTCATCTCTTTTTCTATGAATTTGTCTGTTTGTTTGTTTCTTTTTGAAGTATAATTGACCTACAACACCATGTTAGTTCCTGTTCCATAACACAGTGATTTGATATTTCTATACATTTCAAAATGATCACCACTATAAGTCTAGTTACTATATGTCACCATACAGAGATATTACATAGTTATTGACTATATTTTCCGCACTATACATTTCATACCCGTGACTCATCTATTTTACAACTGGAAGTTTGTACCTCTTAATCTTCCTCACCTATTTCTTTCCTCCCCGCCCCCACTCCCCGGCAACCACCTGTTTGTTCTCTGTACTTATAACTCTGTTTCTGTTTTGTTGTGTTTGTTCATTTGTTTGTTTGTTTTTTAGATTACACATGTAAGTAAAATCATACAGCATTTGTCTTTGTTTGACTTATTTCACTTAGGTCCATCTAGGTCCATCCATGTTGTCAAAAAGGCAAGAGTCCATCCTTTTTATGGCTGAGTAATATTCCATTGTATATATATACTACTTCTTTATCCATTCACCTATTGATGGGCACTTAATGTAGCTGCAACCATTTAATCCTTTTAAAAGAATTTAACCAGACCATGGAGAGGGGAAAGGCACTAAAATTGTTGTTATTGGAAAAAATCTTAATTGGGAAGGCATTAGGGCAATTTCTATCAAATGTTCAAATGTTTTTACCTTTCAACACAGGATTTGTACCTCCAAAAATTTATTCTACAGGTATACACACTTACCTGCAAAATAACATATGTAAAAGATTGTTGTCAATTATTTTTAGTTGTAGTATCATCTGTAACAGCAAGATATTGGAAACAACCTATAAAATGAAATTATTTCCAAAATACAATGCTGAGTAAAAGAGTGAAGTATAGAATAATATGCACAGACTGTGATAATTAGTATTTACAAGGACAGAAAATAATATACATACATACTGGTTCATATACACATAAAATATCTCTGGAATAATACACAAACATTGATAACATTGGCTGCTTTCAGGACAGGGAACTGGATGGGACAGATGGGATGAGTGGGAGACTTTTCACCATATACCTTCAAATACCTTTTGAGTATTAAATACAAGAATGTGTTGCCTATTTGATAAATAGATATATATTTAAACAAAATTTGAAGTAACTCATCTTGGCAGTAATTAGGTAGCTAAAATAATACTTGGATAATTGAATGATTTGGAGGAAGAATGCACTGTGCATGCCTGAATATAAGAAGAGATTCCCATCTCCCCCGTTATCTTTTTAAAGGAGAAAATTAGTTGATTTACATGTAAGCACTTATAAAATATCTCACACTATAGGTGCTATCCCAGTTACCTTATTTTGAACATCAACATTCTCTTTGCCAAGTCGCTTCATTTTTTTAAAGATCAATGCTATCGTTGCATGACCTTAGAGGTTAACTGATGGGATTTTTATAAACAAAGAAATGGAAATTTAACAAAGTTTTATTTCTCAATAGGTATTGGATCTGGTTTAAAAATGATGTACTTTATGGTTTGGAGATCAAAACAACAATGAAAAATATGTCTGAATGTTAAGCTCAGGGGTTCTTTATCTTTTGCAATATACTTTCCAGGGACAATTCACACAAGAATGAAAAAAGTGCTGTACAATCATAGGTGAATCTAAAAATAATATTCTCTGGAAAAAATTTGTTTAAAAACTTTAAAACTTTCCTAGTGATGACTAAGAGACTGAGGTCAAAGATATAGTGAAGGATTTTTAAAAACAATCATGAAATTAGAGTGGAATAAAGTAATATTAATAATTATTTTACATAAGTTTTTAATATGCATAAATAAGGTAATTATTTTAATATTGTAAGTAGACATTTGACTACCTCACTTGCATCCGTAAATATTTGTGTGTTCAAATTGACTAAAAAGAATCTTTGATTGGATCTTCTCTTGAAAAAGTGGGGAATTGCCTTATTTCATGATCACCTTATATTTGGTAATGTAAGATATCTTGAACTTTCCCAAATAAATTTATTTGCAACAGTTTCCAAATCTGAAAGTGAGATTCCTTTTGCTTTGTGCTTTTCTAACCATATACCTTTTAATGTACTGTTTCAGATTCAGACAACTCTTATTCCACAGCACTATAAAGTATCTTGTAACTACATAGATGGCATAAAAACAGGTAAAATTGCCTTTGAATCACATTATGTAAGACGCATGACAACCCAAGGAGTAGATAAAATCCAAAAATAAAATCATTTTAATAAAAGCTTAGGTCTCTTTGAGGCTTTATTTCCTGCAGTGTCAAGAAGACTACAGAATAAAAGCCTTTCTGTTTCATTAGTAAAGACCACTGTATTATCACGGAGTTTGCAAATTATCCACAGCTACTTCAAATAAATACTTCTTCACAGTGCAGCACTCTTAAAATATTTGGGGTTGTCTGAACAAATCAAATGAACTCATGCACCCATGGGAAAAAAATGCATGAAAGTTGAAAACACAAACACTACTGTGGCTTATGGAATTTGTAGTTTAATGTAAACAGGGTGGCTGAAATGCTAATCTTTTATTTATTTAAAACAACGAGGAAGGTCATGAAAATAATTCACCATACTGATTCTGGCATGTAAGGGAAAAGTGAAAACCCTGTCAGCAAAGAAAGGAATGTTAATACAAAATTAGTTTGCTGGATTCAGCTCATGTTGTTTACTGTAGTTTTGATGGTGAGAGCTCTCTTTTTCATGAAGGCTAAAAAGTGGTTTGTACGCTTTGTTTTATGAGTGATGCCTATATAGAGAGTAAGGATTTAATATAATTTTTAAGCCTAAAATTGGTACTCATGGTGAGCTAAACCATAAATCTTAATGAATATGTTTTTAAAGGACACATTTTCCTGTATATTGTAAGATCGTCGTTTACATGTAAATAAAAATTAAATTAAGGCATTCATTAATTTGATTAGTAATTTCCAACAAAATTTCCCTATTATTTTGGTGGAATTCCTGTACTTAAGGCTTTCAGATGAAGGTCACATGAGCAAATCTTGTTTTGTCAGGTGGATGGTCTACGGTATACAGAGCCTTGATAGAAACCAGCTGCAATGACCTGACATTGGTTCAGGCTGAAAACTCAGACAGTGCAAACAAATACTATATCTTAGCTCAAAATACTCGCCACATCTGCCAACAATTAGTTCTGTATCAAACCTAGAAGGGGGCAACGAAAAACAGGATCAGATTTCAGAGAAAGCAAATAAACAAAGGGCCGTGCATCATTAGTCATCAAATGGTTGCAGAGGTACCCAATTTCTAGAATAAAGCTCAGGCTGTCAATCCTATCGTTCAGCAGATAGTGTTAGTTAAGAGAGTTGCAGGGACGTTGCAAGTTGATAGACTAATCAGGCCATTGACTTATGGGTGCCACCCAACAACTGTTTATTATTCTAGATAGCAGAGACCATCCAGAGAGGTTAGAGCACTAACCTTCAGCAATGGGAGGTTTAAAAAGCATTCAGATGTCATCTACTGACATTTCTGGTCAAGATTTATGACACAGTTCTAGGTGGCAATAGATAAGAAAAAAGACCGATTTTTCCTGCTGTCCTACTTTCTCCCAGAAATTCACTTTTCTAACTCTCCTTTTAGCCTTCCTTCAACTTTTCTAAGACAATGGGTCTATTCAGGATGATTTTTAAATTTTGACTCTAAAATGTGACTTACTGGATGGGTTATTCCTGGTATCATGATTCATTTTGGTGGCTTTTTTGGTTCACTTTCCAAACCAAGAATTGTCAGTTTCCCCTATGCCCCTGTCAAGTTGGCTGTCACAGTTGGCTCTCCATGACTTAGCACATTGATGGGCAAATACTACTCCAGATAGTGAATTTTAGGCTCGCCTTCCAACCAGAGTCAGTAACTTTCTCCCCTTCTCCCCTCATGGTAGATACCCATCTTAGAGAGCTGAACTGCTGGATGGAATAGACCTACCCAGGGTAATGGGCTTTTCCCACAGAGCTTCCCCCATCACTCTGTTCCTTCCAGTAAACTTTTCTCTTCCCTTTTCCCTGACTTGTAGTTCATCACTTTTTCTGGAGTGTTAATCAACAATTTCACTCTTAAGTCTTATCTCTCTTATTTCTTTTTTTGTTTAGCTATGTATCAGAGATATCGGAAAATGAAGGACAAGATAGAGGAGATAGATATATAGATATGTATCTCTGTATATCTCTATATATGTATGGAGAAAAAGAGAGTCATATGTTGGATTACATTATCTGCAGAATGTAGGTAATTGAACTGGGTGGGGAAAGAGATTTATTAAACAAATAATTCTTTTAGATCCAATCAACGTTTATTCAAGAACATTATTTTAAATATTCATTAGTAATAAATGAAAAGTTTGGCTATAGAGTCTCTTCAATATAAAAAGAAGATGGACTTTTCTACTTCTATATTCCACTTGAAAGAATAATTTAATTAAAAGGTAAAGCTAGCAGGAACTTTATAATCTGCATGCAATGCAGGATATTATATAATGACCTTCATTTAAAACCCAAATCATTAAAACTAGTAAGTCTAACTGGTGACAAGGGAGATTTCAACATCCGGCCCAACAGCTTAAAAATATGAATAAAAATCATAGCTTAAATGAATCAGTCCATTGAGAACTTATCACAAAGTAAAATGAGAGAAGAAGAAAGTTACCTAGGCAATGAATCCTTCTGCTGCACTATTTTATCTTTTGACATGTGCTTCTTTTTTCTTCTTTTTTTTTCAGAATTTCCTCCTCTGTATAAAATAAACCCAAATCTATTTCCTAGGAAAAAATTATTTTAGACAATTTGGATGCACCAGAGAAAATAATCTTTAGAGGTGGTTAAATCACTTCTTATCCACCCCAACCTCATTTGTCACATAATCTCCAGGGAAGTGAGCATTTGAAATAAAGTGGGGGAGCTGCAGCCCCATAGAGAAGCAGAGAGAATTGACTGATAACAATTTCTGGACATTTTTCAGCAGTAAAACACTAGCTAGAAGCTATGAGTTTCTTTTGTGTAACATATCTTGGTTTCGGCATTGACTTCATATGATGTGACTCTTTAACACAGATAGGATTAGATCAACATTTAAATGGAAGCAAAAATATCTTTTAGTTGTTGAAATTGTTTCTAAGCTTTGGAGCAAAGCAGCATAACTAAGTGAAACTTTTATTACAATTATATAGGTGATACTTCACATTCACCAAATTCTGTTTTCATACTTTTTCTCTCAGACTTTTTGTATCTGTTCTTTGTCTGTTTACTTTCTCATGTGAGTTATTACCCCAATTTCCCTTTGTCTCCTCCAGTCCTGAGTTCCCAGGTGGCAAACGATACCAACTTTTCTTCCTCATGATGACTTCCAGAAGTGAAAAAACGAAATCCAGAACACACTGTCTTCTTAGGAAACATGATGCCAGAGTTACTAGAAGAAAGATGAAAAGTAAGTCAAAGTGATTATTTGATGTCGTATAAAAAAAAAAATTGTCTTGAGTTTATTACAACCTTTAACAATTGACTATGGCCTCACTCAGAAGCTGAATGTGCACTAAAACAATAGAACAAAGAATAAAATATATCCTCAGCCACTGAATGTATTTATTTATAAGCAACAACCAGTTTGATTAGTTATTTTAGCATAAACTTACTAGCCGCTCTTGTTAACCAATAGTTTAGTCATATAATTAGTCAAACTAATTGCTCAAACAGATTTGACTAAACAAATCAATTTATAGATATACTGGATATGTGGCATTAATGTAGTAAAGGCTAGTAAGTAACCTTAGAAAGGAAAACAAGACAATAGGGTAGAGTGAATTGTCTTTATCAAATCATTGTTCTATCTTTTCACTATTGAAAATAGGTTTAATTGAAAATAGGTTTCATTGTAATAGAAAAAATATTTACTGGGTTAGGAGTCTAAAGACTGAGCTGTAGTCCTTGGTCATCCTCCTTGTTTGGTCATGTTAGAAAAAGGATGTGTGTACTTTCTGGTCCTCATCTTTTTGTAAAAACATTATGCTAGCTAGATCATCTTATTCTCACTATCTATGGTTGGATGTGATGCTAGGTCTGGAATATGTGTCCCAAAGGACAATACAAATATGAAGCTAGACAGGTCTTTAAGTCACTAAATTTCAATGAATATGTATTACTAATTAATGGTATTGTTATTAACATTTCATAATGCAGCTAAAAAGGGAATAAGCTTGTAACTACGTGAAATATGAAAAGATTACCAAAGACATTTGGTACTACATAGTACACTAATGGAATTTCTCTTGTTAAAAATAATCCCCATAAATAGTTTTTAATAATTGCCTGGATTTTCAATGACCCTGCTTTACAACAAAATAATTAAAGTTTAAATTAGGTTTATAACAATAACCTTAGGAGACACATAGCACAACAATCTATGTGTCTTTGCTTTACTCGGCATTAATTTTAAAATTTTGTTATTTTAACATTTAGTTTCATAGTATATTAAAGCATGTACAAATGAAACTTGGTATGTTACTTAAGAAACAGTGTGAAATATGTCGTTCAGTAGGTAAATTTAAGTTACTTTTTGGAAACTATTTCCTGGGCATTGTTTAATTCGGCAAAATAACGGATAATGAATTTAATTTGATGTAGTGATGAATAAACACTAAAATATCTCAAACGTTTTTAAAGAGTACTATATATAGTGCATACTATCCTGATAGTTAACTATGTAAAGACTGGCAAAGATTTACCTGACACCCTGTACTGATTTATTGAATCATTCACTAATTCAACAAACATTTAGTGAAGAAAATTTCAGTTTTATCATTTACTAATTTAACCCAATAATTTCACTGAACCTCATTTTTCTCTAATTAATAATACCTAACTCATATGGTTGCTGCGTGGATTGAGAGGAATAACACAGTAAAGTCAGGACAAAATAAAGTTTTGTTGAACTAACTTATCATTTTCTCCATCCTATCATACAACAGGTATTGTGTTAGGGCTTTAAGATTCACATGTGAAACACCATTCCTGCCATTAAGAAGTCTCAAAATGAGTGCATGGGTCTATTTATTTTGGGTGTGAGAGAGAAACAGGGCAGTATAGTGATGTCAATGAATTGATAATTACTTTGGGAACCCACATTAATTGTGGAGATGAAGAATTCTCCAGACTGAGGTACATTTTGACCTAGATTTTAAAGAAAAAATGAGATTTTCATATCAGGGGGCAGAGAGAGGAATATTACCAGGAAGAAGGAACAGCAAGTGGCTGAACTAACCAGCAAGAGGTGAGAAATTCAGTTTGGCACAGTGTGTTGTAGCAGAATGATACAAGATGGCACATAAAATGGGTGTGAACCTGTTATAAAGATCTTTGCATGGTGATCTAAAGAATTTGGAATTTATCCTATAGGTTGGCCCAAAACTAAAAGAGATGTTTTTGGCAGGATCAGTTTTGCCTTGAGCGATGTTACTTAGGCAGTAGAGTGGAGGATGAAAGGTCAGGAGTGAGAATCTTATGACTAAAGTATGAAAAAGGAAGTTGATGTACAGACATGGAGACACCAGAATAAAGGAAGTAGTTTAGAATCCATGGGGATGTCTGGGATAACCTTGGAAAAATAAGTAGAACAGGATTAGAAAAGGAGCAAAGACAGAATCCTATGAATGAACAGTATTTCAGGAGTTCAAGGAGGTGACAGATGAAACAAGATAGATTGTTCAGGAAGAAAAATTTAGAGAGAGTCAAGGTGGATGGTATCAAACATCTCCATCCTCTGAGGCAGGCACAGGGAAGGTAAGTGGCCCCATGAAGGAAAACAATTTCTTTGCTAGTCACTGTGTTTATTTACTGATTATTAATCACTGATCTGATTTAGTCATTGTCACCCCAAGAGTTAGGCACAGGGGTTTCAATTGCCTAAGGAGAAATTAGAAGCTAAGAAATCTTCAAAGGTTTGCCCAGGATCACACAGCTATGTGAGGTGCAATAGGGAAGTATAGCAGCAGAAGGATAGTAAGTTGAGTGAGTTCTTCCATAGACTTTATTTTCTCTGTAAAGACTGGAATGTGGAAAAAGAGAATTCATGAATAAGGTATACTTTGGGAATAAGCTATCTAGAATGTGAAAGGGACTTTTCCAGAGAAAGTAAAACACTGCTGGACCCTGTGGAGATGGGAATTGGTAACCTCAACAGTAGTACCAGTTTTCATAACTGTGGTTTTCTGCAGCAATCTTTGCCTTCTGAGAGCAGAAGAGAGAATACACTCATGAAGGTTGTATTTCATCAGTTTTGCTCTGTTGGGGGATTTTCATGGACTCTTTAGGTCAAGGTCGTAACATGAAATGCTTATAGGAGTTTGCTAGGCAACTAAAATTCGAGGCACTTGGCCATTGGCTCCCTGGGGAAGATGGAGCTGTGAAGAACTGAAAATTTAAAGGAGCTTCAGGTACGTGGACCCTGCAAATTATTGCCATGAGGAAGCCTGGGTCACAAGATATCAGATCTTCAAATTTTTCAAAATAGAATGGAAATGCAGATTTTAACATAAAGTCTAATTTTAAAATATTGGCTCTTTAAAAGCAAAACTATATTTCATAAATAACCTACAGCCCTAGTTTGTGACTTGTACTTGAAATGACTCTCCTTGTGAACTTGCAGAGGCTAATTGTATATAAAATCAACAATTGTTTTTATAGTTCCGTATACTCCATTCATATGTTAGTCCTAACAGAATAAAGTTTCACCCAAGATTTGGACACCATTCAGAAAATATTTAAAGAACTTCATTTGATGACTTGGCTGTAACCAAACCTGAATCCAGAGACCATTTGGGAGTTGGGATGTCATCACAGTTTCTGTTATGTTTCCTGTATTCTGGTAAATCACATTGAAATGGAAAGACATAACTAGTCAAGGTTTTCCCATACTCTGCACAGTGACAGTCTTCTGGGATGCCTAGGGAAAAACATATTTTAAAACAATTGAAATTTTAGGTTGACATTTCTCAAAACTTTTTCCTATATGGGTAATAAAAAACTGAATATATTATACAAGATAACACTGAGAAGACTAATAAAATGTTTTTCTCATCTTCTACATGCCATCCATGTGCTATATGCTGGAAACACAGAGGTTCAAATCACTATCATCTTTCCCTGGGACTTAAAATAGTAGAAAAAGCACAGATCAGAACTGAACATTCTCCAAGTCTTGTCACTTGCATACAAATGTACAGGTGACACAGCACTACTTAGAGTAAATCTGGAGCAGAAATAACTCTGGCTTCTGACTGATTTCAGTTTCACTTGTTCCTGGTTTAGAGATAATAATAATAGATTAGTATTAAATGGAAATAAGTCAAGGTCATGGTTTTTTGGTCATAAGTGAAATTCATCACCCTCGGCCTTTTTTCCTATATCTCCTCTGACTTCTGCTGAAACTTTTCCTATTCAGATGACTTATGTGGAGAATTTGAGTAGTATTTCTGTAGTAGGCTTCAATACGATATTCAGTCCTTAGTAAGAAAATTACACTACCTGTCAAATTGATGTTCAAATGCTACCATGGCTTTATGGGACAGCCTTCCTCTCCTTTGATATTAAATGTTTCCAGTAGAGCAGACAGATTTGTTTCAAGTTGAGATGAGACATTCATTATTAACTTAAAAGGGTTTCATTGGCTGATTAGTTTGCTCTCCAGTCAAGTTCTGAACACTCACATTTCTTTTAACTATTTTTGATCCACAAATAATTTCTTTCTAATAGCTTCAATTTTTCCATCTTCCTATAACTGGAAAGCGTTTTTTTATTTCCTTATTTAACATAGAGAAAATGGTACTTCCGGATCTTCATCTTCCCTTTATCTACGTGGGGATAACAATTATAAACTGAGGAGTTCTGGTTTTTTCTAAGATGCATAGGTTTTTGACCAAAGACACCATTTGTGCTCACAATAAAACATGACTAGAGATTCCTTTCCCATAACCTGGTGAAAGACAGTGACATAGATGGTGGGGAAGGGGTGTTCTTAAAGTTATTTGATGGCACAATGCCATGCTGTCAGGAAGTGTTGCTCAGGCATCCTTGCCGTGTCTGGTGGCAGTGTGGTGATAACTCGTGTATGGCAGACAGAGCTATGACCGTCTAAATTGACCAAGGTTTGAGCTACGGTAAAGGCAAGGCCCCAGGACAGAGTGTCCAGAAGAACCTCAACTGATGTGAACAGATGTGAGGCATGACTAGTACAGTGAGTTATGAATTCTGTTTGGCAGGAATCCCTTTACTAACCCCCTTGGTGGCTGTGTGAGCTTGGGAATGTTATTTACATTCTGTGACCCAGTTTTCTAATTTGCTTAATGATAACAATATTTCTCACACAAAGTCCTTATAAGGGTAATGGTAAGAAACAAAATGTCATTTAAATTCACAAATATTTACAGATGCTGCTATCTTCCAAGGGCTTACTTTTTTTTTCCCCTTAAAAAAGTTTTCTCTTTCGCCATTTGGTTGTAAAAAATTGAGCCTGAGGACATGTGTGGGAAGACCAGGATTCTATAGAGTAGGGAGAAGAATGCTAAATTGCTCTGCATGAAAAAGTAAAAATTGTGAAATTTCTGGGAAAAAGAGATGGACCTTTTCTGATTTATGAAGTATGAAGAACCCAGCAACTGGGGTGTAGGAGGGGTGTGGAATCTGTGGTTAATGAAAATGAACGAGAGTGAAAAATATGTGCTCGGGTTCAGGCTCTGACTCCAGACCGCCTCATTTTTACTTTTTAATTAGCTCTGTGAACTTTGGGCAACTTTATTAGCTTTTCTGTACCTCAGTTTCCTCATCTGTAAAATGCGGGTTATAATAAAACCTACTTCGTTGAATTGCTATGAGAACTAAATAAATTGATATGTGAAGAGTTGAGACCCATGCCTGGCACACAGTGTTAGATGTGATACATAATATATTTTCCCAGAGTCCAAATTATTAAATTTAGAGTGATACCATGGTGACTAGGAGTGGGGAAGGGGATGGTGGTGAGGTAAGATGCAAGGGCTGGTTTCAGCAAGACAGTTCAGGGAAGAGTTGACCACTCCTGGCCTGGGTAAACTCAAAGCCCTGTGTTATTCCTAATCTTTCATCAGATAATTGTTGCATCAAACCTCACAGACACATAGCTCAATGACAAGAAATAATCGTCAGAGACAATGCAGTCTGAATCTAGAGCTGCAGTGCCCCATAGAAACATAATATGAACCACAAATATAATTTTATTTTTTTGAGAGCCACATTTTAAAAAGTAAAAAGAAACAAATGATGTTTAATAAATATTTTACTTAACACCATACCTAAAATTTATGATTTCAATATGTGATCAATATAAAAATTATTACTGATATAATTACATTCTTTTTTTATATGCCAGGTCTTCCAAATCTGGTGTGTGTTTTACATTTACAGCACATTCTCAATTCAGGCTGGGCATATTTCAAGTGTTTAGTAGCCACAAGTGACTATTGGCTATTGTACTGGACAGCACAGAGCTCAGAGAAATATACCCAGGTGTCTTTTTTTTTAAGTATCATTTTAACTTTATTTATTTATGTTAATTAATTTACTTATTTTGGGCTGTGTTGGGTCTTTGTTGCTGCACGCAGGCTTTCTCTAGTTGCAGCGAGAGGGGGCTACTCTTCATTGTGGTGTGTGGGCTTCTCATTGCAGTGGCTTCTCTTGTTGCAGAGCGAGGGCTCTAGGTGCGCGGGCTTCAGTAGTTGTGGCACATGGACTCAGTAGTTGTGGCTCATGGGCTTAGTTGATCCGCGGCATGTGGGATCTTCCTGGACCAAGGATTGAACCCTTTTCCCTGCATTGGCAGGCAGATTCTTAACCACCACCAGGGAAGTCCCCAGATGTCTTTAAGTACATAAAAAAATCTACTACCACTAAATTCTCTTCAGTCAACAGAGCTTTCAGCCCCTTCATGCTTGTCATCTGGGTACAAAAAGATACAACAGACATTTTAAGACTGTTTTCTCATCCTTAGAACAGATAAATTCTGAGGTAAGCTCCCCTCTCCACTTTATTTTTTTTCCAGTTACATTTATATACAACTGAGTTGAATTTATTTGAAGCATCAAGTCATGCACATGTTAGTGCAAGTAAAGATCTTATTACATTTAAATATGTCTGCACTAATCCAGAGTTGAGACATAACAGTACTTGAGTAAAATCTTTGTAAATCTGCTTCCCTAAACTTGGGATACTGTGAGAAACAATTAGAAAAATGCAACATTATCCTTAGAAATTGTACATGTTGAAGGAGTGGATATTAAACAAAAGTCTGTCAATGACCATAAGTACAAAGTAAATACTAAAAAAATTTTTAACCAAGTAAGAGAAATATTCTTGCAAAAATATCTAGGTTTGCCAAAGATTGTTTCTCATTAAAGCGAGATATTTTATGACACGCCCAATTATTTGTTATATGATTTCTGTGCAAATCTTTATAATTGGACAAAGCCCCAATCCTAAAATGTGCCTCTCTAAATTTATCCAGACTCAATCAGAAGAGTCCATTTGAATTTGTTGTTTTACATAAACAACATTAGAATCTATATCTAAATATCAATAGGTCTCAGTTCACATGTATGATGATATGTGTGTGTGTGTATATGCAAACTAATTATAAAAAACTTTAAAAATATTTAACTGTGTTCCTATTAGGCAGAAATTATGTTTCAAGAGAACATTGAAGTACAAACGTAGGTTATACAATAGAAGATTTGACAGCACCCCAAGCAGCTAGTCAATAAAAATGAGAAATAGGAATCTATAGTCAGCCACATTATCTCAGAACTATAAGAGTCCTCTCAGGAGAGTCGATCTAAACCCAACGGTTAGGTAACTGGATTAAAGTCTCACAATTATTATCAGAATCAAGAACAAATCTAGATTTCTTACCTAGTTTCTCATCTGGACAGTTAAAGAGAAACAGTTGTAAACAGTCTCTGTTCAAAACAAATGCAACACTTTGGACATTGTTTCTGTTTATTTCTCTTCTTATGGAAATGCCAATTAAATAAGATAATGTGTATAAAGTACTTAGCAAAATGCCTGGTCCATAGTTCACACTTGATAAACTATTATTTTTTATCATTGTTAGCCTTGCATTGGACTTTTCTACATCAGAGATGTATGAATGATAATACTCATATGCACGATCTTCAGTCTTGAAGGACAACAGCATATCTATTTGTGAAATAATCTGAAGCCCTGTAATGGGTGTCATTAAATCTTGTCTACCTGAGGCAGTATAAATCATTCGGGTAAATGAACCAATTAAAAACCAATTACCGACACCGTCTGACAATGGAAGATTGAGGAATGGAGGGAAAGGCTGATAGGGCTTCCCTGAAGCTGGTAGGAAGGCTCTACCCCTGAGGTTCCAGGGAATGGATATGACAAGATGGTTAGATTGTGGCTGTTCTTCTCAGAGACATTGACTCCTGCATTTCTTAAAAATAAATGCTTGCTGGCTAGCTACAAAAATGAACTGCATTGAGTAAATGATCATGTACACGTTGGCTCTCCATTTGATATTTTATTCATTTGGTTTGAAATTCACTTGGAGCAAATAGTTTTCCTCTGAAAATTGTCTGGATTTGGGTCTCTGATTTAAGATCTTCAAATCAGTACAAGCCATAAAATTATGACTTCATTTTCAAGGTGAGAAAATTTGGTTAAATCAGATGGGCAGTCTTAATGGAAGCTGAAATTGCCATTTCAGTGGCAAATTTATTTGATACAGTTGAGAGGAAATTGAACAGACATTTTGGGGTGTTTGTTTTACAATAGGCCAATACTTCATTGTTTCACATGGACTTTTAATTTTTCATATGTTGGCTATTTGCAATGGCACAAAACACATTCATATACTAACCATAAATAAATGTAGAAATCATCTTTGTTATTCATATGTAAGAAAACCAGGTCAATGTTTTCCCTTCATATATATAAAAAAGAAAACTTTAGTCTGCTTTATTATTGATATGTGGTTCTAAGGTCCTATGCTTTTATCTGTACTTTCTCCATTTCCAGTCATTGTAACATAATGACAACAGGAAAACGCTGCCTGGGTTTTTCTCCTACACTGTTTTTGCTGCACTCTACACAACGGGATCCTTAATGTGCATGTATTGCCTCTCAACACTGCATTTTATTAGCATCCTAATAATGACAACCATTCCTCTAAGGCAGTGGCTCTCAATCTCTAACCCACATTAGAATCATCTGGGGTGCCACTTTAAGGACGTTCCCTTCACTCACCAGAGATTCTGATGTCCTGGGTCCAGGGTGGGGCCCAGGAATGTGCACTTTAGCAGTCACTCTAAGTGGATATGATGCAGGTATATGATGATTTCCTATAGAAAAATGTGGTTCCTAAATGAGTCCATCCTGGCTTTCTTCCCATTAAATTAATAAATCTATTGGGTGTTTGTTACTCTCTCTGACCACACAGTTTAGACTATCATTCTTGTCTAAATTGACCACACCGATCATCCTCTGACCATTACACTGATTTAGTGGAATTGGTCTGGTTGTTGAAAACATGTGTTCACCGAGCTCTCGGTTGCAGGTATAAGAAACCCATTTGAATAAGCTTAAATGTAGCAAGAAATTTATTGGAAAGGTACCAGGATATCATATATAACCAAGTTCAAGAAAGTGCAGGACTAATCCCCAGGATGACTGGTCCATAATCGTCTTTGCTTTCCTCTTTATGTTGGCTTTATCTTCTTTTGGTGCAAACTGACATTGCAGAGTTTGGGAACATGGTAATGAACCACTCAGTGTTATACTTCTCATACATATAGAAAGTACTGGCTAACATTACCTATAGTCCAAAGTAAAAAATCCAGAGAAGGGCTCTGACTGGTCTAGCCTGAGTCAGGTGTTCCTTTCTGCTTTGAGGTATAAGGCCAGTAACACCATGTCATCTCCCATTCAAAACACAAGCTTGGACTCAGGGCTGGGTCAAGTGTTTCCCAGAAAACGAATGGTTCTTCACTCAGAGAAGAAATGGATTCTGAGTAGCAATAGATGATCACTGTATTTTTTGGTACATAGGTATTTTGAAAGAGTCCATTATCTAATTGGCCCCTACCCTTATTACCTGGATGAGAAGGACTAACATCCAGAGAATGTGGCCCGAGAAAGAGCCTTCTTTCTCCATGTTTTCCTACTTCAAAATTCCCTTTTCTGCTCTCCATTTCTAACTCACTCACACGTGCACACACTCATATACACACACTTATGCTCTAATAAATTCAATGATGAATTAAAAAATTTTTGGCATTCTAAATCCTTTTCTGTCTACCATATTTCACTTATATTTTCATTAAAGGTATTGATTAATTTAATTAAGCATTCTCTGTCAAAACTAACTACAAATTTTGACAGAGAATGCTTCTCATTTTCTGTTTCAAAAATATCTTGAGAGTGATCATTTTTATAAGCTTCCATCTTTTCTTATTGAGATGTAACTAATATATAACATGGTATAAGTTTAAGGTGTACAATGTCATATATGTTGTAAAATGATTGCCCCAATAAGGTTACTTAACACATCCATCACCTTACATAGTTACCATTATTTGGTGAGAACTTTCAAGATCTATGCTGTTAGCAACTTTCAAGTATACAATAGATTATTGTTAACTATAAGTCACCATGATGTGCATTACATCCCCAGAACTTACTCATCTTATAACTGGAAGTTTGTACGCTTTGACCACCTTCACCCGTTTTTCCCACCCCACCCCTGCCCCTGGCAATCACCAATCTACTTTCTGTTTCTATGAATTTGGTTTTTTCTTTCTTTCTTTTCTTTTTATTTTTTAGATTCCACATATAAGGGAGATCATACATTGTATAGTTTTGTCTCTTTTGTCATAGATTAATTGACCATATGTGCCTGAGTTTATTTCCAGGCTTTCAGTTCTGTTCCATTGTTCTATGTGTCTTTTTAAATGCCAGTACCATACTGTTTTGATTACTATTTGTAGTATAGTTTGAAATCAGGAAGTGTGATGACTCCATCTTTGTTCTTTTTCAAGATCACTTTGGCTGGTCAGGGTCTTTTGTGATTCCATATGAATTTTAGGATTTTTTTTTCTCTTTTTGTACAAAATGTCATTGGAGTCTTGATAAGGATTACATTGAATCTATAGATGGCTTGGGGCAGTATGGACATTTCAACAATATATATTCTTCCAATTCATGAACACAAGATATCTTTCCATTCATCTGTGTCTTCTGTCTGCAATTTCTTTCATCAATGTTTTAGAGTTTACAGTGTAGAAATCTTTCATCTCCGTGGTGAAATTTATTTCTAATTATTTTATTGTTTTTGCTTCTACTATAAATGGAATTATTTTCTTCTTTCTCTTTCAAATAGTTCATTATTAGTGTATATAAATAGAACAGAATTTTGTATGTTGATTTTGTATCCTGCCACTTTACTGAATTCCTTTATCAGTTAGAACAGTTATTTGGTGGAGTCTTTAGGGTTTTCTATATATAAAGTCATATCATCTGGAAATGCAGATATTTTTACTTCTTCCTTTCTGATTTGGAAGCTTTTTTTTTTCCTTTTTCTTTCCTGATTGCTCTGGCCAGGACTTCCAGTACTGTGTTGAAAAAGAGTGCTGAAAGTAGGCATCCTTCAAGCTTTCACCATTCAGTGTGATGTTAGACTGAGAAGGACTGCATTAGAAGAATGGGTTGCATTGCAAAGTGCTGGGCAAATGCCATTTTATGGCAGAAATCTCTTGAAAGATGATCAGATAGTAACTTAGAGGTAAGAGGAAAAGGAAGACACTAGAGACTTGTGTGCTGCTTCTGCATCTCCTGTGAAATCCTTCTTGAATAATATATATTTTAAAGTGTGATTTCCATGTTTTTGGAATTTCACAGTTAATTCAATTAAATATATTAAATCCAAGACAGTGCTCATATGTTTGACTCTGTATCCATCACAGAGTTTTCTTTTTTAAGGATCCCATAATCCTACTTAAGATTCTCTGAATCGCTGTTCTCTATTTTACAATACATTCCACATTTTCCCTCTCAACATTTTTATTAGCATTTTCATTGTCTTCATTAGTTCCCCTTTATTTGTCTTCATTCTTTTTTAAAGACATTCTTTAAATGGGCTCAATATATCAGCCTTCTTAGTGTAATAATTCTTTGCTTCCTCTCATTTATTAGTTGTCTTATTTTCTCTTCTGTTTCTGTCTTTCCCCGATACATCTGTTACACATTTTTCATTTTTTCTTCTCATAATGTATCGTCAGTATTTTTTATTTGCTTATTTCTATTTGATTTGTTTTGCTCTTCTATTTATATATATCTATCCTTTTGTTGGAAGAGGGCGAATGAAAACGTATGGTAAAACTTACTATGATACTCTAACTTGGCTTTTTTTTTCTTTTTTCTATTTTTTCACAATGTTTAATTCCTCCTACTATAAAAGTGGTTCTTTGATTCCTTTTACTTTGTGACTTTTTCATAGACCCCAAGTTGCCTCAGGATGCCAATTAACCCTATCTATAACAAGAGAAAATGGACTCATTGGTATATTGAGAAAGATTGAGTTTTAATTAAAGATAGTGTTGTTGGGGTTTTTTTGTTTGTTTGTTTTTAAGTGAGTCTCTTCCCTTGCCCCCACCCCATACACAACTTTGTTCTTGTTAGGGCCTTAATTTAATCTTAGAAGACTTATTTTAGAAGATAAGACAAACATATGTTCTAGTAAGGACAGTAATCCTAATAAATGACAAAATACTGTGAAAAGGAGTTTTATATTAGATCTTCTTTGGATCATTTTAATTTAGCTCATGTATTCTAGGTTTGCAAATCTTTACATTAATGGAAATTTGTTCTTGTGAATGAAATCACGAGTTCTTAGGAAAATCTAGATAACACTAGGGGGCAGCATGATATCTAGAAAGAGAACAGAGTTTAACTTCAAGGAGCCTGAGTTCTAATCTCAAATTATCAACAAAGAGAATAACTCTCTGAGTTATTTTTGGCTCTTTTTTCCCTACATCTATAAAATTAGAAGTATTGACCATGTAATCCAAAGGGGACCTTCAAACTCCCAGCATCTATGTTAAATTTGCCATTTTTATACTTTATGCCAGGATAAAAATTAAAGCCAAGTCCAAATTCACATAAATTGGGTTTACATTAAACCAATATGTTCCTTCCATCACCGCAGTTTTCATCCTTTATAATTCGTGTGTTGGGGGGAGCTCCATACAGCAAAACCCTTCCCTTAAAAAGTCATATTTTATTTTATGGACAGTGAGCTGACTGTGAACCAGGGAAGATTCAGAGAAATGGCCCAATTCCAACTGCAATACTAGGTAGCTGTACAAAATAACCTGGAAAAAGCTGTGCCTCAGCAATGCCTCAGTTGTGAACTGTGCTGAGAGAGCAATTATGCACTCTTCATTCTCCAAGGGGCTTGCAAGCTGTTGGCAAGGCACACAGGGCACTGTCAGAAAGAGAAACCCATGGGACACCCTATCACTGTTAGCACAGTCAACAGAAGCAGCTGATGGTGTTGACAGAAAGCGATAAAAGCCACTGTTGGGAACCATTGACTGGCACTTCTTTGGGGAACTCCCTTTAATCGGGATTTTTAGATTGAGTGTCGTACCAGAGAGGACCTTTCAAAGTCTCTGGTCTGCTCCACCATTCAATATCTCCCTTTCATGTGGACAGTGCTTTGCTGAGAACAACAACTCTATTTGATTTCTAACACAGAGGTGGTGACTATATTCTCTACCATATGAACTCATGCCACTGATTATAGGTGACTGAATTAGAAATTGACTGTTAACTCAATGAGAGCCAATCTATAAGGATGTTCAGGGTCTTATGAGGAGGCTTGAGGTTTAGTCACTTTCAAGAAGAGATATTATTAATTGGCCAAACCAATCAAAGTCAAACCAATCAAAGGGAGAAGAAGCTAAAGTTAAGGATAAATTCTAAATTAGAATATTCTGTTAAGTCAAAACAAATCATGGCAGAGTAAAAACGTGAAGTATTTGGTTGGTAGGTGCAGAAGAAAAGATAGAGATCACCTGAGAAACTACATTGTGAAAGAATCATTCCCACCATTGAGGAGACAATGAGGTAATACTGTTACTAGTTCAACATTGGATTGTTCTACTACCTGAAGTGTGTTCTGATTTCAGAGACAACTAACTACATGATTTTTCCTACAATACATTCTTATGAAGACTGATCACATGGATAAGATTCCTATTTCTGTACTACTTATTCTCATGTACTTCCTTGAAATAGATTTCCTATTAATTGAGGTAACAGTACTGTAATATGCAGCATGACTATAAGCTGATCTCTTCAGGTGAAAAAGCCGGTTATAAAAAGCCATGTGAGGTAGCCAGAATTCAATCAGATAGCATTTTAAATGTAGATGGAATTATATGATGCTGAGAATTTGAAATTGTGCAGAATTCTGTCAAGTTCAAAAGTCTTTAAGCTTTTAGACAGGTATAAGGAGCAAAATGAATGCAGAATCCAATCAAGTATTTAACCTGGTGTTCCAGTAATCAATTATTTTCTTTCAGCTCCAAATCCATCTCTTTCCCATGCTATGTGATAATGAAACTGGGCCCTGTTAATATATTTACTTTGCCAACTGGCAAAATGTTAGGCATCATCAGTAGAGGGCACTGGAGAGATGCTCCAAGCGTGTAACAGCGGAAGATACCTTCCTTTGGGGCTCTGGTCTTGCATTATTATTATTCAATGAGAGAGCACAGCAGCCTCCTACAGAAGCAATCCAGCTGTGCGCTCTGATTATGATCTCCTATCAGTGGTCACTTATGAGCAGCTCTGTCCTGACCACATCCTACAGCAACTGCAGGGTACTTCTACAGACTAGTCCCCATTCCCATCCTCAGGAAGTTTCTTTTCCACTGGTAGTCTTCATGTTCACTGTATTTAAAAAGTTATGAATCTCAACCTTGAGGTCAGGGCTCTCCCACTCTTTCATGTGTCTGGTTTTGGTCTGTTTTTGTTTCAGTTTTATTGTCCACACACCCTCAGATTAGAGGTAGTAGTTGCTTTCTTGTATCTGTTGCTTCTGAGTCTTCTTTTACCCCTTTTGTCTACCTTCTACTAGTTAACAATTCTTTTTATTAAATTCAAATAACCACTATGGTTACTGTCTCCTGGTTGGACCCTGAATGATGTATTTGCATAAGTTTTACAGATTTCTATTAGTACTGATTCAAAGGTTTGGACTACCTGATCATTTCCTTTGAGTAATGAAATTATTGACACAACAAATATAAATAGGGTTCAGAGGATGGCCAACAAGGATCTAGTCAGCCTCCCATTTAAAAGCTTAGATAGTTGTCTTCACTAGTGAGAGTGCATCTTTTAACTCTGGGAAAATTTTAACTTAAATATAGAAAAGCATCTTAGGTTGGATTCCAGGAAAACAGAGTCTGAGATGGAGACTTGTGTATAGGAACACTTTTAGGGAATGCTTTCAGGATCAAAGCCTGTGGGGGAGTAAAGAAAGTAGCATTAGGAAAAAAGAGGAGTTGATGTGCGATATACCCCAAAGAAGGTCTCTTAGGATCTCACAGAGCTCAGGCAATTCAAACTCTTCCACTTTCATGGTGTTTAGGACAAGAGGATGTTAGCACCCCTACACCAACCAGTCATGTGGTATGAGCTGACTCCAAGAGGGCAAGTTACTTAGGGTGTTGTGTGGCAAATCTCTTTAGCTAAGGGCTATTTCCAGAGAGTGACTCAGCTGAAAACCTTCCCATCAGCTGCCCATACTCTCACCAGCTGGGGAAACGGGTGCCACAGTCCTAAAGGGGGTTTCTGAGCAGCTGTATTAGCTATCTACTGCTGCTTAACCAACCTCCCTCTTTTAGTGGCTTAAAACAATGACAACATGTATTATGCTTGCAAATTTGCAGTTTGGGCAAAGCTCAGTGAAGATAACTTTTCTGTTCCACTCAACATCAACTGCAAAAGCTTGGAGGCTAGGAGCTGAGATTATCTGAAGACTTGCTCATTCGCATGTATGGTGGTTGATACTGGCTGTCAGGTAAGACCTGAACTTGCTGTCAGCCTCTCTGTGTGGCCTGGGCTTCCTCACAACATGGTGGCAGTATCACTTTTTCTGCATTCTATTTTTTGCAATAGACAAAAACTTGCCCAGGTTTAGGAGGTAGAGAAATAGACTCTGACACTTGATGGAGAGTGAGGTGTGACCATCTTTCTGTGACCATTCTGGGAAAATATAATCTGCCACAGCAGCACATCCCAGAATCTACTATAAAAAGAAATGAAAACCATAGTATAAATATTTTGTTAGAAAAGAATGTATGCATGATTGACATTTTATTTACTCTGACATTTAAGAGAATCTTGGCATTTAAAGTAAAGCCTTATAACTCCAATTTAAAATGTATAATTGAGCAATATATTTAGAAATGATTTCAAGTTGAAATCATAGTGTTTCTTTACAGAGCAAGAACTTTCAAGAAAATGTAAAGCATACTACCTTTTTATGTTTAATTCTTAAATTGATAAAATCATATCTAGTATTTGGCAAGATCTGATTTATTAATTGGGTTAAAATATGTAAAAGTAAAAAAGAATGTATAAGTTTATAAATGCCATTTGAAATATGTCAAAATATGTATATGTGTGTGTGTAGATATCCATACATGTAAATAAGACCAAACATTATTCAAAGTTATCTTCAAAAAGTTTATTAAAATCTGTACTATCACAAATATAATATTAAAATTCGCAACTTGAACTTAACTATTAGGGGAAAACAGGAGATTTGAATGTGCAACTTTATTAAGTTGAATAACAGCCCTTGTTCCCAAAATGAAATTCTGAATAGTCTTTTGTGCATACAAAACCCACCTCTGGATGCCATTGTTTTCCTCCACTAAAAATTCTCATTGGGGCTTCCCTGGTGGTGCAGTGGTTGAGAGTCCGCCTGCCGATGCAGGGGACACGGGTTTGTGCCCCGGTCCGGGAGGATCCCACATGCCATGGAGCGGCTGGGCCCGTGATCCATGGCTGCTGGGCCTGCGCGTCCGGAGCCTGTGCTCCGCAGCGGGAGAGGCCACAACAGTGAGAGGCCTGCGTACCGCAAAAAAAAAAAAAAAAAAAAAAAAAAAAACTCATCAATGTAATCAAGAGGGTCAACTAACATAGAGACATTAATTATAAATCTCAAATCTTTAATATAAGTTTTTGAGCTTGGAGAATAGGTTTGTACAAATTTACAATATCAGCACAGATCAACTCAGCTATATGTATAATGCAGCAGACTTAAGATGATGATACACAAGCTAGTCCTTTGCTCCCCAAGATCGTCTTCCAAAGGTACTCATTTTCAGGAGCCTACAATGTGAAGTAGGCAAAAGCCGAGCTGCTTTGTTTATAGAGACTAGGATAGAGCTGGGGTTGAATTTGGCTCTGACCAGTGTACTTTCACCTTCTCTTTACAGCATGTTTTGCAAACCATTGGTTCGTCTAACAGATAAAGAAATCCAATTTTAGGGCTCAAGGTATCCTTAGCAATTTTATTGTCAGTAATCTACTGATTAACTGGAAGTGAAATATTTTTTTTCCTGAACTTAAAGACTCACAGTGTCAGCTCTATAGATGAGAACTCATGCAAAATTCTTTCTTTTGGAAACTTTTGATTTTAAATTGTGTCTTTCAGTTATATTTTCTAGATATACTATAATTAAACTTTCAATGACTGTCTTTTATTCTGTAAATATTTCTTTTGTGTCACATGAATTTTACAGCAAAATAGTATTATGTTAAATAAATTGACTTGTGATGCAATTAAAGATTGTAGTTTTCCCTCCAGAAGAGATATGAAACATGTCAAGGTTGTGGGTCCAGCTTCTAAAGCTCTCTTTTTACATTGCCCAGATGACAGATTCTAGATTTGAGATTATGTGATTTAAAAATGGAAAGGTTGATTCAATCCCAGATCTGCATGCTGGCATATTTGAGGTATTTCTCAGCAAGCAGTGCAATAAAATATCTGGAAACTGACTGTTGTAGTCCTAAACTGATTACACCCTAACTGTTTATTACTGTTCACCATTGTCATTTATCAGAATAACCTATCTGCTCATACCCCTAAAATACTACATATTGATGAAGTCTCAGTGGTAATATTTCTGATAAAGAATAGCAAGTTAATGCTATCATAGTTAGGCTGCATTATATTAAGTTTATATTTGATTTAGCAAGTTCTTTCAACTTCTTGTCTAGTTTCTATTATGTAAAGAAAATAATGGTTTTGTTGTAGCATAGCTGTTATTTTAAAACTTGCTTAAAAGTTGAAAGACATTAGATACCTGTTACAGTTGGGCTCTTCAGGAAGCAGCCTCTGAGACAAGGATCACAGACTTTGGTTTTAGATATATCTGTGGTTGAAAATGAAGCCGTGTAGAGTTTATAGCAAGCCCCAGGAGAATAATCATAATTTAGACCCCTTGACTTCTAGACCAAAATATTCAGCAGAAAATTTTACACCACTCAAAAAATAGCAGCTGGGAGTTTCCTGGTTGCCTAGTGGTTAGGATTCCAGGCTTTCACTGCCGGGGCCTGGGTTCAATCCCTGGTCGGGGAACTGAGATCCCGTAAGCTGCAAGGCATGGCCAAAAAAAAAAAAAAAAAAAAGCAGCTGGATGCTCCTGGGCTCTAATAGTAAATGAGCATGGGACATGAATTGACCACGTAGCCAGAGCTGATCATCATGAGCTGGGCTCTGTTAGGCTTTCCAAAACATAAGATTCAGGGGGCCCAGCAATTTATTGTAAGACAGAAGTGGTACAAGTGGCAGCAGGCAAGAGCAGGGCCAAAGGGTAGACTATCATGTCATCCACCACTGTTGTACTTGGGCCTCTTGTTCATACGTGTTGCTCACAGCTATGGCTGCAAGGGTACCATAAAACCAGCTGATGGAGAGAATAAATTTCATGCTTAATTTATGTTTGGACTGCTGCTTCATTCAAGGCTAACCTTGAAATATAGAGGTGAGGGGAACTTCTCCCAATGGGCAGAACTTTGGGGATGATGTGCCTGATCATCTACCTTGTATGGGAAATGATGTGACGTAGACGAGGATATATATAGACTTATAGGCTGTGGTGACCTGTATTGGCTGGTTGGTCAGGGACCCAGAAAGAGAAAGAGTAGAAGATTAAGAACAAGGGAATCTGGGAAAAAAGCATATAGATAAACCTGTGAGACAGAAAATGAGAGAGTGAAGTAAATTAGGTGTGAAGATCTTTCCAGTAAAGCTCATAAGAGTTATGTATACTTTGTGTCTCCATTTCCTCATCTCACATGTTCTAAACGTACTTCACTTAACCTTTCAACCTCACCACTTTACTATCAAGGTCACTAATGGTCTCTGTCTTGCCAAATCCAGGGTCTATTCTTCACCTTTATTTACCTTATCGCAACAGCATTTGACATTAACCATCACCTTCTTTGTTCTTGAATTAAGGTTTTTCACGTCTTCTAGGATATCTAACTCCCTTGGTTTTCCTTTTATTACACTGAATACTAGTTTTCAGTCACTTTTTCAGACTTCTCGTCTTCTTTATGTCCTTTAAATGTTTAAGTGCTCCAATGCTAAGACCTTCGCCCTCTTCTCTTATCTATGTTTGTTTTTTCATTAGCTGATATTACATAGTCCTATGGCTTTAGATGCCATTTATAGCTGTCACTCCTCCCTGAGCTCCAAATTGGTATTATCTGCCTGCATGACATCTGCACTCGAATGAATAATGGCTAAATTAAAATGTCTAAACTGGAACTGTGGATTTCCCTCTGGAAATCTGCTTCTCCATGGGGTCATCCTTGGATCCTCTCTATCACACATCACATCTGGCCCATCCACATCAGATCTCACATTTGCACTCAAGATACAGCCTAAACTCAACCCCTTCCCACAATCTTTGGCAACCTCCCCAGGCTAAGCCTATTAAACTACACTGAAAGCTAATGTATTGACACCCCACAGTTGTATTCTTGCTGTGCTATAGTCAGTTCTCAACAGAGCCATCCCGGTGACCTTTTTTAAAAACGGAAATGAAGTCATGTCACAGCTCAAAGCCCACCACTGGTTTCCATTCTGTTCTGAATAAAATCCAAACTACTTGCCATAGACAAACATGGTCTACCTGATTTAACCCCTGCCTATATCTCTGACCCTTTCTCCTAGTCCAGTCTTCTCTTCATTGATTCATTCCATTCCCTCTTGCAGAAATTCTTCTTCCTCCTATCTTTTTGTGGCCCTTTCCCTTATTTGATTCAAGTCTCTGGTCAAATGCCACCTTCTTGAAGAGTTTTTGCCTGAGTTGCTTATTCAAAATGTGCATCTATCCTCCCCTTAGCTCTCACTATTTTTCTTCAAAGCACTTACCATTATCTGACATGCTATAATCTTTTCGTTTGTTTATTTTCTCCCTTTTCCTATAGAACATAAACTCATGAGGGCAGACATTAAATGTCTGGTTCACTGCTTATATTCATACCTAGAACTGTGCCTGAAATACTAAGCAGCATAGTAAACATTTGTTGAATTAAAAATCAATTTTGTAATTCATTGTCTCACCAACCTTGGAAGGTATACAAGATATACAATATTTAAGCCATTTTGCAGATGAGGAAGATAAGGCAGGAATGTTAAGTAACTTGGTGAAAATCACATACTTATATTATTCACTGTTTGTATATAGTGGCTTAAATTTCTTTTAGACTTTAGCACCAGGAGAAAAATGTCTGCTTGGGAAATATAATGAACATGATTTTTTTTTTCAAGTTTATGTTTCCTTCTTGAGCTTTGCTTTAGAAACTTATATCCAGGTTTCCACTTAAATCACTGCATTTTTTTGGTTGTTGTTGATCCTTACGCTTTATTTATTTTATTTCACATTTTCAAACTTTCCTCATTTAAAAAGTCTTATCTCTTCTGCTTATGGTCAAAATGTGCTTTATTTTAAGGTTTAAAATTCAAGTGAATAAATTTGGAAAAGTAAGCCAACTTCAAATCAGAATAACTAAGAAAGAATAAATTGTAAGGTATGAATTTGTTGTCGTTTTAGGTAAAAGTGTTAGCAAGGTAAAGTGAGATGATTTCCAACAGTCTTTCAGAGACTTTACAGATTTATCAGAGAAGGAAGAGCTCAGGAAAAAAAAAAGACCAAATAATAAATGAGGGTTACGTATTATTAATAATTCTGCTAAAAAGGCTGATATATTGAGCTCATTTTAAACATCTCTCTTTAACAAGAAAAATGAAGAAGGTAACGTGGGCAATTAGCTACTGACATGACCACTGCATATCTAGGTAATGATCAAAAGCGTGTGGGTGGTATGACCAGCCCAACCTCTCAAAAGGGGATGCGCTTTCTGACATGAGGCATGGAGTCTGGGCATTATTAACTATTTAAAGTTCACAGGGAATGCAGGTAAATTATTAATTTGTTTTAAGATTTTGATATTTATCTTCTGCTTAGTCGTTTGACCTTACAACACACTAATGTGCTTTAAGTTTACTGCAAAAGAGTTTAAGCAATTAAATATGAAGTAAGATTTATAAATGTCAGTTTTTTAAAGGGGAGTAAAGCATATAGAATCAGCAACCAACAGGAATATACTTTCAGAATTTTTTGCCTCTGAAAGAAACTTTTCTATTTAAAAAATAGTATCCCTGACATCCTTAGGAACAAAATGGATCCAAAGGCACATTTAATTATCACACTACCTGATAATATGATTTGTAATGTTACATCACATCATGCCATATTTCTTATTATACCATACTGTATTGTATTATATACTTGTTTTTTATTTTGTACCTATATTCCAAGAAAAGAATATAAGTCCTATGGAGTTGGGGATTGTATCCCTTTTTTTATGGTTATATGTCTGGAATATAATAGATCCTCAATAAATAGTTATTGAAGAATGTGTCATCTGACCTAATTGAATTTGAAGGCACAAGGGTCTGGTTAGAAGTAGAGTATAGAACAATAGTAGTCTTTGTCAACCAGTGGCAACAGTTCCTTAAGAAGAAATGTCTTGCTGGAATAAAGTGTCAGTTAAAGGCATACCTTTGGCAGATCACACGGTAACTGTCACATCATAGAATGATGAGCATGAAGAATACAAAAATTTTGGATGGCCTGACTGTGTTTAACTGTACTTGGGAGTTAAAGGAAGAACACGACAGGTTCAGGGCGGAACAATCTCAGCTCAAGGCAACGTCAGAGGAAAAGAACATTTCATCTCTTATAACCCAAATTTACATACAGAATCTGATTCTACAAGTTGGAGAACCTACAATACCAAGTGAATTACAGCTACATTTTTATGTGAAGTTTAGGGTTTCCATTTGAAAAATGAGGCTCTGAGAATTAGAATAGTGACTTTTGGAAGGATTCAGATGACTCTGAGTGACCCAGCTCCAAACTGTATTGAACAAAAGCAGTTCCACCTTCCAGTCTGAAGAGGCTTGTTTACCTTGTTTGGAGAACCTAGAATAACTTTATCAAGGATATTGCTAGTTATCCTTAGGCTCTACCACAACCATGCCCCACGACCTCCAATCTCGCAGCCAGAGTCAGATTTCACCATGCCCAAGGAAGCCAATTACCAAGTAAAACCAAGGATAGAAAGCTTACATATCAAAAGAATTCAAATATGAGATTAAAAGAATCCGAAACCTGAAGAATATATATGTGGATTCTTCAGTGATAGATAGACCATGGAGAAAACAACAAACTTTTAGATAGGGCAAAATTTATTAACATGGGGCGTTTACCTAAGATGCTGGATTCAGTGTGCTAGCCTGAGCAGTTAGCATTTTCTTAGTTGGTTAACTAAAAGCAGGATTCAACTGTGTTCTACAGTGAATGAAATGAACACTCCTTGATAATTATGTACAAGAAGGAAGCCAAATACATAGAGAGATGGGGAGTATCGTGCAGTCCATTCACTCACCCTCTAACTGTCCTCACCTCCTTCATTTCAATGGGAGTTACGAAATCCTGGCGTTTTGCTGTCTGAGACAATGAAGGCAGAGTTACTATGACAGACACAACGTGGGAACAAGAGTGAGAATTGTGAGGATCTTTGCTGTGGGCTCATGGATCATGGGGTCTCTAAGACGAAATAGGTGAAAAGTACACTAAGGCACTGCTTGATCTCTTCAGTGAATACAACTAGGTTTGGTGTGAAAAACCTTGCCCTAAGTTCCATGAAAGAGTTATATCCCCCGTGCAATTCCCAGAACTGAATTACTGGGAAAGTGGTTATTGTTGGGGGAAGATCCCACAATGATATTTTACATCATCTTCCTTCAATTGCAACTATTTGCCAAAGTGACTGAGCACTGGAGAAGGGTAAATACCCAGACCTTTTAGGATTATGGGACATTGGCTCTTAACCAGCACTAATCCTTCGAGACAGAAAACATCACTATTCAGCGTGAGGGTTTAAGGGGTCAAAGGAAGAATGGAATTTCGCTCTGTGTTTGTCTTGTAATTGTCTCAGTGGATCTGTCACACCCTGCGGTTACTATTGCAACCCTGAATGTTAGATTGAAAAAGGGACAATTAGAAATTAGCAGAAGCCCTACTCTGACTCCTTGACCCATAGAGTCAGAATCATCATCATAGGAAGCAGAAGCTGCTTCCTGGTGCTGAGATAGTAAACCAAAAACAATACCATTCTTGGGTAAGTCAGAGATATTAGTATTGTCCTCAAAGACTTGGAAAACACAGGGGTAGTAATTCCTACTATCATATTTAATTTTTCTGGATAAATCATAGAGAATGACAGTGGATAATTGTGAGCTTAATCAGATGGTAATTCCAAATGCAGCTGCTGCTTCAGATATGGGTTCTTTAGTGGAGAAAATCATTATTGCCCTTTGCCACTGTGTGCATTAGTAATTTTGAAAGATAATGCATTTTTTTCTTTTTTTTTGAATTTTATTTTATTTATCTTTTATACAGCAGGTTATTATCTATTTTATACATATTAGTGTATACATGTCAATCCCAATCTCCCAATTCATCCCACCCCCCCAACATTCCCCCCTTTGTGTCCATACGTTTGTTCTCTACATCTGTGTCTCTATTTCTGCCTTGGAAACGAGTTCATCTGTACCATTTTTCTAGATTCAACATATATGCATTAATATATGATATTTGATTTTCTCTTTCTGACTTACTTCACTCTGTATGACAGTCTCTAGGTCCATCCATATCTCTACAAATGACCCAATTTCGTTCCCTTTTATGGTTGAGTAATATTCCACTGTATATATGTATCGCACTTTCTATTGATGAGCACAGACCATCAGAAACAGTTTGCATTTACCTGATGGAGACTGAAGTACACTTTTCCTGTCTTACTGTAGGGTTGGGCTAGGTCTTCAGCTCTTTCATAAGTTAGTACACAGACGCCATGACCTTCTCACCTTACCACAAGGGTTTATCATGTTCTGTTACCTTGATGACACCATGGAAGTTCTATAGGCTCAAGGAAAATACCACCAGGCAGAAACCTTGATCTACAGAATGGAATAAGGGTACCAAAAATAAGTGAGTGTATATGAAATATTTTTCTTAGTTTCTTTAAAAGGATATTAACTCTCTAAAGTAAAATACTGGTAATGTATGATGGGTTTATAAGTTATGGAGATGTAAATACATGACAACAGTAGTGAAAATGGCAGGGAGTATTGTAAGTTTCTTATATGTGAATTAGTATAAAATTAATTCAAGTAAGACTGTAATAAATTAAGTATGTACATTATTATCTCCAGAGGCTAAAACAAAGACTTATTGCTAAAAATCTAAAAAGGTGATAAATGGAACATACTAAAACATACTCAACTAATACCAAAGGAAATAGGAAAATAGAAAAAAAAAGATGGAGAAGGCAGTTAACAAAGAGCAAGATGGAAGAAATAATTGTCACATATAAAAGGAGATATAGATAAATCCCAAATCATAGTCGGAGAACTTAACACTCCATTCTCAGCAATTTATAAGACATGCAGGAAAAAGAAATTTCATTAAGTGTATAGAATATTTGAACAAATGTATTAACAAACTTCAATGACATTTAGAGAACACTACACACAACAACTTCAAAATAAATATTTTTTTCTGCAAGTGTATGCAGAGTAATCACCAAGATATACCGTGTGGTGGCCATGAAACAAGTCTCAATAAATTTCAAAGAACTGAAATTAGAAACAAACGAAGGCAGAAGAAGCAGTGCCACTATTTAGCCTCTGTCACTCTTGTCACCCTGATAAAATCAGTGGGTTCATTTCAATTATTCCTTTTCTCATCAGCATCTCTCTCACTGTGAAAAATTAATGAACAGAAACCTCAGATAGAATCGGAAGACCAGAACAGGGAGCTCTCATGCCCTAAAATGATAGCAGAGCCCAACAGGAAGAAGAAAGACACCTCTTCTTTCCTGACGAGGACTCAACCAATGAAAAATCATGGACTCTTTGTTTACTATGGCGCTCCCAACTTCCTTTTCCCTCTATAAAAGAGTTTTCCTTCCCTTTCCATGCTGAGACTTGCACATGGTTCACCATGGTTGCAGACCCCCAATTGCGATTCTCTGCTGATCCCAAATCCATCTTTGCTGAAGAAATATCTGGCAGGCTGATTGTTTCAGGGCAACATCACCTAAAAAGAACCATCACCTATGCATTTCTCAGATACATGTTCTCTGACCACAATGGAACTAAGTTAGAAATCAGTAACAAGATGCCTGAAAATCCCCGAATATTTGGAAATTAAGCTGCACACATGTAATATTGAATTGATTTTTAAAAATCACTTAGGAAACTAGAATATAATTTATATAAATGAAAATATAGAACACAACATACTAAAATTTGTGATATGTAGCTAAAACAATGCTAAGAGGTAACTTTAAATACATACATTAAAAAAAGATAAAGGTTTTGAAATCAATTATCTAATTTCCCAGCTCAAAAAGCCTGGAAAAGAAGAGAAAATTACACAAATAATAATAATTAAAAAAAACACTAGAAGGAAGGAAATAATAAGAGAAGAAATCAATGAAACAGAGAACAAAAAAAAATAGAGTAACTTGATAAAACTGAAAATTGGTTCTCTGAAAAGATTTATTTTAAAAAATTGATAAAGCTGTAAAAAGGGGAACATTGAAGAGTTACAGACAATAAAAAGATAACAAAGAGAAATTGTGAACAACTTTATGCCTATACTCCATTTATATGAATGTCAAGAATATGAAAAACATGGTAATGCAAGTCAGAATATTCATTTCCTCTGGGTTGGGGCATTAACTGGGAAGAAGCATCAGAGAAATTTTGAAGGTACTAGAAAGGGTCTACTTCTTTATCTGAGTGGTGGTTACACGGTATTTACTTAAAAATTCATATTAACTGTATACATAATATTAGAGTGGTTTAGGCAATTTGTGTGTGTATTACCTCAAACAACAACAGTGACATATATTCATGGGGCCTGTCTGCACGACTACTTAAAACAATAGTTAAATCTTTTTTTTTTTTTTTTTTTTGCGGTACGCGGGCCTCTCACTGTTGTGGCTTCTCCCGCTGTGGAGCACAGGCTCTGGACGCGCAGGCTCAGCGGCCATGGCTCACGGGCCCAGCCGCTCCGCGGCATGTGGGATCTTCCCGGACCGGGGCACAAACCGTATCCACTGCATCGGCAGGCGGACTCTCAACCACTGCGCCACCAGGGAAGCCCAATAATTAAATCTTATACCAAATGTCTCTACTGAGTTCCTATACTTTTCCTGACTATGTAGTTATTTACATATAGTTTCAGTGAGACTCTATCCTTCTCCCCCACACCCCCAAAAAGTTAAAATTTACAACCCTACCACAACAAAGATCTTGCTTAATTAGATATGACAATATCTTTGTTAGAAATGAGAACTATGTATCATATGTTAAAACTATGTCTATAATGTTCTCCCAGGAAAATGGCTTGAAGGTCTTGTCTGTGACACGTATTCACAGGTAGTCAAGAATGTTACTCTGACAACTAGGTCAAAAAGTACATTCCCAAACTTGGGACTCTCTGAGAAAGGATTGGTAATAGGTTTTACAGATTATAGATTTTTATAGACAGAACCTGGTAAATGTAATTTTGATGATTCATGATTCCTAATCACAATAGATAAGCTTATGAAGACAAAAAATATTTCTGATACATAACAGTAAATTATAATCCTAGAGATTTTACAAATCCTCCACATGGATAGTTTTTCACTCATAAGCTTTAGAATCCTCTGGGTCTGTTTTTAAAGCTAGATATTAAGGAGTTTTGTATCAATTAATTAATATCTCTCAACTTCCACGAATAAAACTGACCAAATAAAATACCAAATTAACAATATTAATTTTTTTTAAATGTGTGTGGTCAAATTCATTCCTTAGGGACAGAGATCTGCCTACAGTGAGAGATCTTGGAAAGAAGGCTGACCCTCGGTTCTGAGGCAGTAGGCCCAGAAACACACAATATGTCCAAGAGTCAGAAAAAAACACACACTTTGTACCTTTAGGTAGCAAAAAATAAAAGGATTGCCCTACCTAGTTTTAGTCCCCAAATTGAAACCTTAAGCATTTCCTGCAAATTACTGCTTCTATAATAAAAACATTATCACTGACTTCTGCAAGGCTGTTTTTAGAGGAAATATGCCTCCTTTTGCAACATGAACAAACGAAGGTAAACTTGCTAACCTTGCTTTTTTTGTTTCCTTTAAATAACTCTTGTGGTTTTCATTTGGCAAATCGGGCCTTGTCGCATCTGTACAAATCGATTTCTTATTTACTTTATATTGTTTCTGAATATTCCTTTCACAAAAGTGAAGTATTCAAATCATTATTAGTGTCTTGGTTACCTTCAGAACACTAGAGGGAGAGAGAACTTTGAAGGCAGTTGTGACTCATGTACAACAGAGAAAAGGGGTCAATGTAGATATATTCACAGAATAGCTGTGAATATCATATCTGATATATTTCAATGCCTATAGTAAACACATTAGTCTCAGTAAAAATTATTTCAAAAAGGCAGGTTTCACAATCATGATTCTATTTTAATCAATAACTTTGTGCCACACGATGACCATAAGTTAGCCATTATAATATATTCAATTAAGTGACAATATAGTTTGACTTAATTCTTTGTCAGTGGATCCTCAGTTGAACCATATATTCTCATTACTGTACTTTTTTGAAACTACATGATTTTAGAGATGAATGCCTGCTGGAGTAGGTTTTGACAAAACGCCTCAACATCTGCTACAAGTAAAGTCATTTAGGAGTTAGATAATATTTAAAGACTCCTGGGAAATAATGTACCCTATAACAAACAAAATCAGAACATGCAGAGATTTATGGAACCCCAAAACCACAAATTTAAATCTCTTAACCAAAGGAGAAAAAGTTTAACAATTTTACTGAAAGATTTCAAACAGTGCAATCGTCCTCATTGGCATGGTCTGATAGAAATAGAAATGTGCCCATTAAAAAATAATAATGCTAATTGGTGGCTCAGGAAAACACATAGTTCTTCAGTAATCTCACTTGTATTACATTATTTTATTTGGGAGAAAATGCATTTAAAAATTTCCAACATTTTATAAACTATAGCAAGGTGTAGAACAGAAAAGGAAGACATGCCCCCCGCCCCCCAAAGAAAGTAACTGAAACCAAGAGTAGCTGGCTGGGCAGAGGAGTAAAAGACTTTCTAATTAGCCCTCCGATGCATCTACAATCATCCTTTTTTATAGTTCAGGCGGCAGGATCTAGCCTACACTACTGTCAGGGTTTATGTGTAATCTTCCAGTGTCACTGAACATAAATCTCAGTGAAAATCATGGTGATAGTCAAGAAATGAGCCCTTTCTTCAATTTTGAGCAACATACTGAAAAAACATCATAAGAGTTTGAAAAGGAGAGAGTTTTTTTCTCTCTGCTAGATGGAGAGTGGTTTTTTTTTTTCTTTTTTCTTACCAAACTGACAATGATATAAATTTTTTTTAACTTAAAAGATTTCACTTTCATTTTTAGCCAGCTTACTTGATCCGGGGGTTAAGAATAGCTTCCTCTAATGGTGTCAATCTGGAGAAAGAGAAAGACTTTCTCAGAGGAAGTAGCTAGTCAGTTGCTGTGTGGGCAAAGTGTAATGTAAAGAGGGTGGGATCATCCGGAACCCTCCTACTCTGTCTCCTGCTCTTTCCACCACGTCCAGCTGCTTTTTCCTCAAACTATGGCTTGAGACTGAGAAAAAAATAAATGGACCTGGCAGAAGCACGTGACAAAAGCTCTACGGAAAAGTACCTTTACTACAACACTGACTCTGTAGCTCACAGCTAATTAATCCCACAATAGAATGTGAGTTGGCTAGTTGTATTTTGAATGTCCTCATGTGGCCTCTCTTGACGGGACTTGCCACCAAGGGTTTTAAGCTTTCACCCTATTTAATATTCATGTCTAAAGAAGCAAGGTGCCTTGGGATATTAAGAATTTTTAAAAAATTGGTCCTTCAGGTTTAGATTATAATGGAAAATTCAACAGCTATAGCTGCTGGAGACAAAAGGTGAACAATTCACATTCTGAAAGTAAACTATCAACTATATGCTGAATAGGAAAAGCCATAATTATTGAACAGTGAAGTGACAGGCTTTGCAATTGAGTGGTTTAGTAAATTGTACCCACCAGAAGTTAATATCCCACATGACATGATTCCTGAGAGCAAAGTTCCTTACAGCAGTAACAATATTTCAATGAAAGATTTACCTTGGATGAAGGAAGTGAAAGCAGATATCAAAAATATATTGTTAAAATGTATGATACTCCTTTTAATGAAGCACCAATCCCTATGTATAACTCATTGTCCATTAGTCATTCAGGCCTTTGACATATATTGTGACTTGAACCATATTTAATCCACGGGAAGCAGATTTGAAGTTTGCTAGGAATTTTCCTCACTGCAATTCCACATTGCTGCCAATATTGTTCTAGTCTCATGGTGTGTGCCTACAGCATGGAACAGGTACAACTGAAGACAGATGTACAGCAGCAGCTCTTGAGTTACTATTCCTGATGTGCCCCAGGGCTGTTCCTGGCCAGGGGGCCCATTATGGAAAATCTCCCCAGCGGTGCTGAGGGGCATCTTTGGTTAAGAACTGCCATAATGAGGTTAGAATGAGAAGGTGGATGCTCCCCTACTCTTAAGGGAAAATATATCTGGAAAACATTTTCATTTTACTTCTCTGTAGCATTTTTTGTCTTTTTTTCTTAACCATACTCTGTGTTTTTATCTCCAACTTTCTTCCCCTTAGTAATATACACTATCCACTCCCGTGGATTTCTGTATGATGTGCCAGATTATCACATTTGATTCATATAATAGTTCAAATATTATTCCTTTCTAAACTTTACTTATGAGAGAAATGAGAGAGAGAAGGGTAAAAACAAGTAAGATTTAAGGCATACCGATAGTGAATGGTGTTTGTTGAGGTTGTTTTTTTTTTTAATTCCATGATTTTTCTACTATAGTACGTTTCCTGGATTTTCTGTTGCCTCTAATTAATTAGGATTCATTCTGCCCCTTAAAGGGAGTACCAGCTCCCAGCAAAGTTTACTGAGTAAGGGAAACATCATCTCACGCTGACTCAGTCCTGGGCATAAAGACAGCTGCGTATACATTATGAACTCCAAACATATCTTTTCTTTACCTTGTTATATTGGAAATTTTACAAACTTTCCCCTAAATTCAGATAGATGGTAATAATGGATAAAATGACTCATATTCCTTTGGATTTAAAAAGTGTATTTCCAAGACTCCACCATTAAAATAAAAATTCCTCTGGGAAGTATAATATATAAATTCCATATTAGGTATTAAAACTTACAGCTGGACTAATATTCCTCGTAATTTTTCATCACTTTGGCAAATGAAGACAAAATATTCAGCATATAGGGAAATCTGTACTTTAAAATTTTAATAAGCAAGTGGGTATAAGAAATGTCCAGAAACTGGAATAGTCCCAACTCTTGCACAGGGTTGGAGAAACACAGAGCATCCTAGACAGCATGTTGGCCCTGGACATCTGAGAGAAGAAGGGGCTGGGTGTACCAAATATGGGAGAGGAGAATGGGTGGGTGAAAGGGTACTAATACAAACACTGATGACTTCATTTAATTTAAACAGACCAGTATGGCACATAAGCTCAGGCCAAGTAGGTATCTGATGCAAAGAACCTTAGACCTGGAAGAAGCATAGCATCCTTTTTCTAATTTGAACTCTGTAGATAAGGAAACTGAATCTCAGTGATATTAAGTGAAGCACAAGGTAATATCTTTCATACATGGTAAATGGTTTAGTGTACACTTTTTGTTCAGCTCTTTGCATAGTACCCACAACCTACTAGTTTTTGCTAAATATATAGTGAATGATTGCTCAGCTGTCAGTCATTTATACTTTTATTTGAATGAGTTTTTTAGTATTTTAATTTTTACAGACTCCTTCCTTGATAAGTAGTATGCCTGAATATGATTTAGAACCATTTTTGCTGTGGTTAAAAGATTCCAGATTTCAACAGATTTTGAAGAGTGGAAGCTCTTATTTTGGACAATGGATAGATGATTGACACTATATATAAGCTATAACATCCAGGCAATTTATTTTCTCTGTGTTGGTATCAAACACATGGGGAACCTGAATTCACATCAGTATATAGATATTTAGCATAATAATTGGCATCACTGAGAAGAGATCCTCCAAAGGGCTACATGGAATTATTTCTAGTTGCTCTTGGTAGACAGTTTGGTGAGTATGTTTTTATTGCTGGATTAAGTTGCCCATGTCAGATGGTAGAAAGAAAGGGCGTTCTAATACCCTAGTGGTCTTCCATGAAGAATAATTACTACTAATATTGTTTTTGTTCTTTTTATAAATATTGTAATTTGTATCCTATGGAAATTAACTAGGATTTTAAATGACTCAATCTTCACAGTAAACTCTAGTCATTCAACTGACAAAAATGTGTTCTTATTTGAATTATGAACATAAAACTCAAGAGTTTTGCCTCCTCTTTAGCCTTGAAAAGCTGTGAAATAAGTAATTTTGAAAGACAGTCCTTATGATTAAAGAAAACAGTGAAGTCATTCACCTTATCAAGATATCTTTTCACATTTTCCTCTTTTTTCCCCATGAAGAAATTGTGACTTCTAAAACTCTCGAACAATCTTTCAAAATCTTTCTTATTTCATTAAAACCATGTACAAATATAATGCCTACTTAAGTTACTTTTTAAAACTTCTTTTTACAAACTTTTCTCTTCCATTCAGCACCCTAAGCGTGAGTATGAAAATGCTTTGAATCAATGTGCTGGTGCTCTTAGTGTGGTCCGTGTCCTTCTTTTAGATTATGACATATCACATATCTGATCTCTTTCATGTGTAGATCCCAGTTGGGAGACAGTTCTTGAGGGGTTTCCCGTGTTTCCCCATGACTTGTGAGCAGAGTGACAGCCTTTGTTCCGGAATATCTTTTCAAGGATGTTTGTATAATGAACAACGCTGGAAGAATAAGAGATAGTGTCTGTCAGAGCAAAAGGCAGATTTGTTTACTGTCCAGTATAATAAAGATAATGCCACCCTCTGGGAAAAGGTCAGGCATGTTTGCTTCCTTGCAGACTGTTATAAAAGGTTGTGATCCCCTAAGCTCAGGGTTCCTCAGCTGTAACACAAGCCCTCTGTGTGTGCAACATTCACTTGATGCCTCCACTTCACCCATGTGAGATGCGGGAGGCAAGGGAAGTTGATACACACATCATGGTGCTCCTACTGCTCGCTGTGCCATGAGTTATGACATCTTTTTTCTGTGTGATTCAAGTATTGTGTTTTCTGCCAGCATCCATGAAAATGTGTCAGCCTAACTCGCTAATTTGCAAGTAGGGTAAAATCTTAAACCCTTCACAGTTCTTGACCACACTTACATTTTTCCATTCTATAGAAATAGTAAGAAGTATAGTAAGTCAATTCTATACTTACTAAAAATGTACATTTTATAAATATATGTTCAGTGGTTTTTTTAAAAGTCAGTTATACAAGCATTTGGAGGTACAAACATTGAGCACCGTCTCAGATTTTCCTGACTATTCCTTCCTTCTCTTGGTTAGCATCTTACCTAGCCTGGGTTGCCCTTCCACACCATAGGATGTGGCATCCAGCTTTCCAAGCATCTGCCTAAAAGCTAGATGATGAAACTTTCAAGTTAGATTGAGTTAGCTCCCCTTGCAATGGAAAAGTTTGGGCCATATTGCTTCAAATATTTCTTCTGCCTTGTTCTCTCTGTCTTCTACTTCAAAGTATTCCAATCAGGCTAAAGTTACTGGGTTTGATATTGTGTCACAGTTTTTGAAGATATGTTCTCTTCTTTTTTTTTCATTGTTTTTCTGTTTGCGTTTCAGTTTGGATAATTTCCGTGGATCTACCTTAAAGCTCACTGATGGTTTTCTCATCTGTGTTTAGTCTCTGTTGTTCCGGCCAATAGTTGGGCTGTATTTGATGTTTCTTGTAACTATGGGCATCAGAGGCTTCAAATTCCTCCCGTCACGTTGTCACCTTATTTTTGTCTCCCTGCTTGGCTTTGGTGCTTCCTTTTGTGCTGATCCTCAGAAAAAGTCTGCCTCTAGAGTTCTCCTATTTGTACTCGACTGTTACTGTTACTGAAGTCTTATTAGCTTGGTGGTAGGATGTGGGGCAAGGGGAGTATTTTTGAATCTTCTAATATAAGCCTCAGTCTTTGGACTGCACGGGGGTGTCTGTGTCTCAGGGGTGTGCCTTGTCCCCGCCCCCCGCCCTCTAACCCTCTCCTCAGCTGCAGCAGTTACCTTCCAGTGCTCTCAGTCGATAACCTTAAAACCCTCTCCCTTGTAGATAGCCAAGCAATGCTGTACCTGCATTTTTGATTGTGTTCTAATGTCATTTCTCCAATCAAGCTCTCTCTTTCTTGTTATAAAACATCTTAGTGATTTTTCTTCCAAACTTGAAAGTCCTTTAAAAGATGGATGCTTCAGTGCTGTTGTTGTTCAGGACAGTGTCACATGAAAAATACCAAAGTTTCATCTTGTTAGCCTCAAAATAATAAAATGCATATTTTAAATAGGTGTCTAATTGCATCCCACATCTTTTTAAGTTGAAGCAATTCTTTGCTATTGATAAGTTAATTATTATTGGGGCAATTTAACCTCATCTTCATTGTCAAGTTCATTGTTGGGAGCCAAGAGAGAGCATCTGATCTGATATAACGCTAGATTTTTCAGTTGTTTTGAATTTCTCTTATTTTTTATATACTTTAATAATGGCATAGCATTTATTGTTTTTATGAACTCATATGTTCACTGTTGGAAATTTAATTTAAACATATCATACATTTTATAGGGTAAGTAAAGACTGACATAAGTACATTTATATAAACAGAATTATTGGTACTGTTAAAATTATATTGTGCCTTGGATACTCTATGAATGTGCTTTCAGGACAATTGTGACTGAAGTTAAACTAATTTGGGAGAGACAGTGATTTTGTGTGTGTGTCTGTGTGTACATGCATGTGTGTAAATAAGACAAATGAATAAAACCGCTGGTTTATTAAGTTACAAACTCAGTTATCAGAAACCAGATGCTCAGATTGGTCCAGCTTCTAGCTCCTTTTTTTTGTTTTAATATTTATTTATTTTTTAATTAATTTGGCCGCACTGGGTCTTAGTTGCGGCATGCAGGATCTTCACTGCCGCGTGCAGGATCTTCATTTCGGCTGCGGCATGCAGGCTCTTAGTTGTGGTATGCGGGATCTAGTTTCCTGACCAGGGATTGTACCTGGGCCCCCTGCATTGGGAGCACGGAGTCTTAACTGCTGGACCACCATGGTAGTCCCAGCTTCCAGTTCCTTTGATGAGTATGATATTGAGAAGTTGACATCAGCCTGGTGGAATTTGCCTCTATTTTGATGATCCCTTGACTTTGAAATGATTATAGTACTTATATCATTAGTTTCTATCATGATAGATCATTTCATTCATACATGATAGTTTAGAATGTTTTAATTATTTTACTAAAATTCTTAAGACAGGCCTATATTATTAGGATTCTGTAACTTTTGTTTTTGTGAAAATGTGATTTTAAAAACAAATGAAAAAACAATTCCTCCTGCCAAATCGTTGATTTACTCTTACTCTCTAGAAGGGTTGATCATATGAAGCTTACCCCACAGAAATGTGTGTGCAATTTGTGGAAACATAGGTCCATAGGATCATTTAGGGGTTTACTGCCAGAAGTCAAGGAAGATTCAACCCCCAGGTTAGGAGCAGACCTAAAGTTTTCCAAAATTCCTAGACATTGATAAGATTTGTCAAATAATCAAATCCAGTCTTAGTAAAGAAAGGATATATTCAAATGATTATTGCAAAAGTAGGGAAAGGGACTATTGCAATAGGGAGGACACGGCAACCATAGCATTCGGTGAAAATAATTTTCTTCTCTATCAAGAGGGATAAACAGGACTGGAAAAAACTGGGTGTGTGGAAGTGGGATGAAAGAGTGGCATGGTCTGAGAGTAAATCAGAGAATCTTTTTCTATGAGGCCAGTCTGTTCTCATGAGGAGTTGTATGCTGGATCGGGATGAGGGTGGGTCAAAATTCAGGTCTCTGAGAGAAGGGGCCAAACTTAACCAAATTTCGGTTAACCAGCATTTTGTCCTGATTGATCTGTTGAAACAAGCAGTTCAGCTAATTACTTATGAGGCAAAAAAATTGGAACGTGGAGGGTCTGTGCCTGGCTTTGTTATAGGTAAATGAGGTGGGGACAGAGATGTATCATGAGTCTTAACTACGTCATATGGGGAAGGGTGTCCTCAGAGCACAAAAGAGTGAGGGGATTTCTTAACCTTCACTATTTTCTTGGAGCACAGGGCTTAAGAAAATTTCAGCATTGTGAGATTAGAAATTGTTTTCTTTATTAGCTCTAAGACTGACTCTGCAGCACTTGTGCTTGTATCTATCTCCTGGGCCTCTTGGGCCTTTACAACCTCGAGTGTTGTGTACAGGGCCCTGGATTGCATCTGGGCTGAAGGGAATAGAACTGGAACAGCAAGACAGGTGAAAGGTGCGCTCTGTTTACTGGCCTGACTCCTGGGTGGTAAACAGCACGGAACTTCTTTCATACTTTTCTTCCTGGGGAAGGGCTGCAGTGAATGCCAAGAATAGCTTTCTCTTGAAGACTGTCCTCTGACCCTTTGAGGTTTGAGATGTTTGGACATAGGCAGTGAACATTTTCTTCCACTTTGCTGCGGATAGAATATTCAGTTTGAATAGTTTTCTATTTTTTTTAACTGACTTTTAAATCCTTCTACAATTCTAATTAAGCTCATTTTCATCTCAGGAGCTTGGCTAGCTCTAAGGCAAGAAATAAAGGATGCTGGCTCGCCAGGCCAGCCTTCCTAAGCTCTCACATCTCTACTTGAATTGATTTGCATTATAATGCACATGGGCAGGAAGATAGGTAAATTGAATGTGTGATTAACTGAGCAAAGAATAAAGCCCATATAGAGTTAACATTATTGCTAGGCTACTTGCAGGTCATTTCTGAAGGATGGAAACAGGCACTCTCTAAGAATGAATGTATGAAATATGATGATTATCTTATTGAATATAAAACATTTATTACATCATCCAGTTTCTTTTTATTTAACATGAAATGTGTTAAACAATTTCTAAGATGAGAGCTAATCATGCTATGTGGAGGTAGTCCAGTGCTGGCAAAGTGGGAAACCCACTGGATCTGGAAATGATCCTTTTAGTACTAAGGAGGTACGGTACAATAATACAACCCTACCTGGGATGCTAGGATTTTCACATAGTTCTGCAAAAACTGAATTAATGGCTTTTTAAATATATATTTGGCCAAAATATATGTCCTATCTTTAATTGGGTATGGGGGAGTATTAATGCAGCCAGAAGTATCTATCGTTGAGAAAAATGGATCCTAGATGACTTAAGAAGTAGCTTTGTGAGAACATGTTTTAAAACATCATCCTGGGGCTTCCCTGGTGGTGCAGTGGTTGAGAGTCCGCCTGCCGGTGCAGGGGACACGGGTTTGTGCCCCGATCCGGGAAAGATCCCACATGCCGCGGAGCGGTTGGGCCTGTGAGCCATGGCCGCTTGGCCTGCGCGTCCAGAGTCTGTGCTCCGCGACGGGAGAGGCCACAACGGTGGGGGGCCCGCGTACCGCAAAAAAAAAAAAAAAAAAAAAGCACCACCCTGTACATAAGCAAAATGTTTTGTTTGGCATATGACAGGCTGCATGACCTAATGGCACCCAGAGTAAACATCCTTTTGACATTCATTGTGAATTCGGGTTCCCTCATCCTTGACGTTTTGTACAATGCTTTGATAATTTAAATATCACCTTTAAACTTTCACAATAGAATTGTTCAGATAAAGTTTGTATTGATCATAACAATACATATATAAACACTTATATTTCATTGTCTCTTTCTATGTAAGGGTGTCCAGGGCAGATTTTGCATAGTCAAGTTAATAGTATTCGTGAATCTGCATGATACTTCTGGTTTATTCTCAGTCTTGGTTCCTTCCACTTTATTAAAACGAATCATAATAAGAAAATGTTTATTTCATAGGGAAAAAAATCCTATCTATAATTATTGGCACACCATATTGAGTGAGATTAAGCGGTGTTTTATAATTGAATTATGTACAATAAAAATGTGTTGGGAATAATGCTTCTGTGTGTTAAGAATGAAATCATCTCTCTAAAATATGTATTTTCTATAAATAAAAGGTCTATCAAGTCATTTCTAAAAAGCAATGTTGCTGATGTTACACATACTGAAGACACATGAGTACAAGTAAATTATGGCAGAAAATGTTTTTCCATGTCAACGAATTGCTAGACTTCTGGAAGACATGATCTTTTTTAATGAAAAGACATAAGAATGGTCAATTCTAATACCTAATTCAGCATTCAGCTATGACTTGAGAGACATATAATTAGTATATGAAATTTAAAACATTAAGGTTGATATTACTACTTCTTTGTTGTCAAAGTAATTTTTAATTACTCGCTAGAGATCTCAGAATATTACTTTCAACAAGTAAGTGAAAACACACATGATATATCATTTGCCTACTTTAAAATGTGGGATTTAAAATATTTTTTTCATTAATTTATTTATAATTAATTAATTTATTATTGGCTGTGTTGGGTCTTTGTTGCTGCGCGGGCTTTCTGTAGTTGAGGCGAGCGGGGCCTACTCTTCATTGCGGTGCGCGGGCTTCTCGTTGCAGTGGCTTGTCTTGTTGCGGAGCACGGGCTCTAGGGTGTGGGGGGCTTCAGTAGTTGTGGCACGCAGGCTCAGTAGTTGTGGCACGTGGGCTCTAGAGTGCAGGCTCAGTAGTTGTGGCACATGGGTTTAGTTGCTCTGCGACATGTGGGATCTTCCCGGACCAGGGATTGAACCCGTGTCCCCTGCATTGGCAGGCGAATTCTTAACCACTGTGCCACTGGGGAAGTCCCTGGGATTTTAACTGAATTGCAATTTCTCATTTTTAAACACATGGTCCTAGCTATCAAAGGTAAAAATCAAATTTCAGCCAATCAGCATACATAAATGGTCGAGGTGGTATGATACAATAACACAACTCGTAGGTTCCATGAGGTTCCCATGCCTGTTAATTTCATAGATTCCCAATGCCTTTTAATAAGTTTTTAGGGACTTCCCTGGTGGTCCAGCGGTTAAGATTCCACCCTCCCAATGCAGGGGGCCCGGGTTCGATCCCTGATCAGGGAACTAGATCCCAATTGCTGCAACTAAGAGCCCACATACCACAGCTAAAGATCCGGTGCCCAGCAAGGAAGATCCTGCACTCATGAGACAGCAAGGATCCCGCGTGCTGCACCTAAGACCTGGCGCAGCCAAATAAATAAATACTTAAAAAAAAAAAGATTTTAAAGAACAAGAAATGATACAAAATGAATTCAATCATGAGGTAATTCCAACAAAAATTTAAAATTCTACAAACTTACCGGATCTGGTTACTAAACCATATTTTTGTGTGTTTGTTTGTTTTGCCCAATTTAAAATCTCCAAGTCCCCCTGCTTTTGACTTGTAAAAACAGTATTAACTTTGGTCATTTGTTTTAATTGCAAAGCTGGTGAGTGTATTTACCTTGTCAAAGAGAATTATCCAAAATTTGAGTTTCCTTAATTCATGCTAGAGAATTATCTAACAAGGTTGCCTGAGTCTGAGGGTCACCTGATTTTCTCTGGGAATGACTTTGTTTTACTTAGAATTCATGCTTGACTAGAGCCCAGGCATTTGACAACTCTGAAAAGTTGGAAGTTAACTTTAAAAACTAAGGTGTGATAACATTCTTTTCTGTCCAGTAGAAAATTTAACTCTAAAAATTACATATTCATTGAGCCAAAGGATTAATCAAGCTTGTAATTTCCTAATCTTATTTCACCATTCTTGTTTCAAGGGCTGTACACAAGCCCAGTTCCTCTCATCTTTTTTGAACTAGCTTTGCCATCCTGCTGGTTCCCTCATTATTAAGTTAAATAAGACATTGAGAGGTGCTCACTATTTATTGGTGAGAATTAGGTTTCTTTTAATATTTTGAGAATTATGATTTAATAACCTAATGGCTTTTAGAAATAAAATAAGTAGAAATATAAGCAGAAAAAGAAGCAGAAGGAGGAGAAGAGGGGGAGAAGGAATTAGGCATTTATCTCTGAGATTATTCTGGATGGTGCATTCATTCCAGTTGTTGTGATAAAATATTATAAATCTTTTAATCAATAAACTGAAATTGTGCTGTCCAAGAATAACTGCTTTCTTTCTCTTTTTTAAGGTATAATCCAGAATTGGAGCATATACTTAGAGAGTAGACTTGTATTAAATCAAGTAATATCTGATATAAAACTTTGTGGGAAAGAGGCTTTTTATTCCTTATTCAATCCAACTCTTACTATATTGGACAGGTTCTGTTGAATCCTTTCCTGTCAAAAATTTTAGTGAGTTTTACTGTGTATGTATGTTTGTACATGTATGTATATTTTGTGATTACATTTAAGATGTTGATTGCCCACAGAAAGGCTTTATGGATAAGAAGAAAAGTTTTCAAATGATGTTTAAAATTGCATTGCTCATCAAATCAAAAGAAAAAAGACACCAAATGTTGGAGCTTAAAGACAGGAATGCTTTGATATTAAACCTAGAGAACTTTGGTTAAATTCTTTCTACACTAGGTATGAATGACACCATACCCCCCTGAAATTAGTACTGAAAAAAAAGGCACACACACAGACACACACATATGCAAGCACGCATATATATATTTCCTCATTGAGGATCTCTTATATAAAAAAGGTCTGCATATAAAAGACAGTCCAGAGACATCTTTGAAGGTTCTCTTTCAAAGCAGCTTCGCTTTCTCATGTGTCTGGGGATTTCTGTTATTAATTGAAGTTAATTTTCTAGGATATCAGTTTGCCATGCACTGTGGGAAAGATTGATAGCCTCTTCGATTCTCAAGAGCGTTGAAAATGACACTGTTCCATCACCGGGTGCCTTCACTTTTATCATCACAAATCAAATTATAAACATCGGGGCAACCTTGCTGGAATCTGGCTTCGGGAGATTTCCATAAGATTAATTAGGCGGCCAAAGCAAAGATGGTAAAATAGAAAGGGGGAGGGGTGGAGGGAGGAGGGAGAGTGGAACCATTCATTCCTCACAGAATGGAAAGTCAATTCAACAATGGGTAATTAGCGTGGGCCACAGATTCTCAAAGGCACTGAGGACACTGGACTCTTTCTCGCACTCTGATGTTTAGTGCCGTATTGTGGACCCCTCATTTAATTAGTGCACTTTGATACCCACAGGAGTTTGAGGCTCCAGGGCATGCTAAACACAGACTGACACCAGCAAGCTTCTGCCTCCTTCCACTCTAATTAGAGACACAATGAGCTGCAAAGACAATGTTTTACTCCAAGATTTCTTCTGCAGATACCTCTGGCAGGAAACAATCGTTTATTTTGTGTCTATATTGGTATTCAGATTAAATTGTTAGCATGCAAAAGATGAGCTAAGGGCACATATCTATTAAAAATGCTTAGCAGGGTTCAAAAATTATGGAAGCAATTTGTGAGAAAAAATGTATTTTCCCTTTTGGAAACTATTTTCTGCTGGTCTAATTAAAATAAACTTTACACCAAAATGCAGGTTGCATTCTAAAATAAATATCAGTACTTTCTTAAAATAGCCATAAATTCTATGCCTTAAACAAATGGTTCTAAAATTATCTAAAAGGGAGAGGGAGGAAAAAGAGGGGAAACACCTCTCCTCCTCTGACTTCAACTGCATTGAAATAAGTAGCCAGCACGGGGAAAATGACAGAGGTCATTTTTACAGGAAGATTGCTAATCTGTCTAGGGCTCTTTAAAGAAAGCCCTGAAACATTTCTCAGTGCCAAGTTAAAAAAAAAATTTATAATGTTAGTTTTGATGGACAGTTCCATGCTGATTGGAAGAATATAAATGTCCCAAGGGAGACTGCATATTGAAAATTAATCTCAGCATACACAAAATACTAGTATGTGTTTCTTTAACTATACACAGTAAATTCAGTGCCCCTAAAATTTAAACATAAGACAAATATTTCTCTGTGGTATTGTTGTCTCTATATTTCTATAACACAAAACCAGCTTGTAAAATAAAATGTTGCAAAGCATTAACCAAAATTAACCAAAATTAATCAGTGCTATTACCTCCTTATGTACCTATATGTCCACCCAGCTACTTACCTGTCTACCAATCTGTATCTAACTTTTGAGAAAATGAAGCCAAAAAGCCTCAAATGAAAAAAAAACCAAAAATCCATTCTGAGATTCTCTCCACAAAACGAATACGTCTTAACTAACTTTCGATGCCCTTTGACACCAAAAATCTCCCCCCGCCCCGCATGCCCTGTATTATTCATTATGAAATCAGAAAGGAAAGACATTGTTTTTGTAGGAAAGTGGCTTGTCCTGTTGCTCAGAGTTACCCTGACACTTTGCACAGATATTTTTTCAAGCCCCATTCTGAATTTGCGTCTATGTAAGGATCGGTGCAAGGATTATTAAATAGGTTTCATCTACAGTGCCGAACCCAGTAGATTGTGAGGATTTCCTGGGAGGACAGTTTTAAGAAAGATTGTGTATTAGTGGGAAAGAATGCCATGGTTATTTACCAATGCCTTTCCTTGGTTTGCTTTGGGGTGAAGTGAGAGTCAGAGAACACAGGAGTGGTGAGATCAGCTCCATGATTTTGTCAGCTCTGCACTGGACTGAAGAGTCAAAGGTTTAGACCTAATGTGCCCACTGTGCCAGTTACCTAGAGTTCTTTAACAGTGCATAGAATTCATGCCCAAATCTAGGAATCTAGTGGAGCCTGTCCTACCTATGTGCCTCTCTGGAGAGACTCATGGCATTTTAGATTCCATTTCTTAAAACTACAACCTCCTTTGGGCATTCTGGCAGATTACGGTCTGTCATTAATATACACTAACCTTGCCTGTGAATAGTGGACATGTCCCACATCTGACTTGAATCTCAAAGTGAGACATCTAGGCCAACAGACTTTGATAATGGTCTCAATGCGTTATTGATGAACTTTTCCATCTGAAAATGCCCTTTTATGTTTGAGAAGTTCAAAAAGTTCTAAGTTAGTCACTAAGAAGCCATCGCCCTGCTCAATGTCCTCTCATGGTTTTTGTTGGTATTCAGAAAATGACAAGAGTATGCTGCCCAAGTGTGGGGAAAAGACTATACCTACGAAAGCAATATTAAAAACTCACAATTAAGCCTAAATTAAAGAAAACTTTCTTGTCTGTTTTAACCAAGTAGATATTTTCCAAGCACTCAATGACTATGCTCCTATTAAGCATTTTATATTTTAGAAAGTGATGTACCTATACTTTTTGGGAGAGAATTAGCAGTAACAGGTACTATATAACTGTTAGTACTAATACTTTAGTTAGCACCACTTGAAAGCAGAATCCTGTCTCCCAAAGGAAGCCTATTCCCCATCTAAGTCACTGAAGTAACTGCTGAATAATTAGCTAGCAATACCTTACATATTAATGTTTCAAATCATCCATCACTCGAAATCCTGTATTCAGCCTCAGCACACTTTCCTAAAAAAAGATTCATGCTTCCAGCTAAAAAAGCAGGGGATTCTTTCAGATATAACAGAAGACAGTGTGCTCAACGAGAGACAATCAGTCCCATTTTGAATAGTTTACAAATGGTTAATATGCTTTCATACTTTCTGTATGTCCTATTGAAAATCATCTCATCTATTATTGACATGCACTAGATTATAGGTGCTTATGGGAAACAATTTATTTTTTAAAGCAACAGACTAAGGAGGAGTTCCTTGAATCTGCAACAGCCATAGAAGAGTTGAACTTCATTGGTCAAAAAGGTGGGTAGTATTCTCAAACCACCTATTTGCAGAGTAGAATTACCTTACATAGAGTTGTATTTAGACATCCCTGCAGGTAGACGAATGTTAAATGCCATGTAGCATTTGGTTAAATGTGACAGCATGGGGCACCACGCTGTGACATTATTTTAGATTACAGGCTATGCCAAAAGCCATTTAACAGCACTATCAGGAAGAAGTGAAGGGACCCCAATGAAAGGTTTCTCTGCTCATCATACCTGCCTTTTAAAGTTTCCCTTGTTTCCATCAGCCTATTTTCTTCCTGTTCTTCTCTATCTTCCCTTTTCATTTAGAAATTCATTTCATTCCCTCCTGTATTCAATGATGCTCCTTGCTTCAGGGGCCCTTTATAGTAATTTATTCCATATGCTTATTATCCTTTGTGTAAAAGAGTTTTGCCTTCTTTTTTCCTTGTTCCCAACTTTCTAATTTTCAGATCATATCTACTCACTTCTCTGGTCTTGAAACATAAAGAGTTTGCTTGGATCAATTTTATCAATCCACCTTATAATTTTTAAAACTTCAGTTGGGTTACATGAAGTCTTTCCTTTTCCACTGAGAATTTGCTCAACTTTCCCCATCTTTTCACATAACTTAATCGTCGAGATCTGGTATCATTCATATAATTGCTCCACACTGTTCCCCTGAAGAGCAATTAAACCTTGCAAAGGTTTGATGACCAGCACTGTTTAAATTATATAAGGCAAGGACTAGAAAAGTTATATCAATAGCAATACTATAATGCCTTCAGTTGATAAAAGACCTGACTGCCTCAATTTATATTTACTATTACTAAAAAATATTATATCACACACTTCAGTAAACATTTATTATCTATCACTTGACAATTAGAGGAGGGGTGTGTGTGTGTGTGTGTGTGTGTGTGTGTGTGTTTTAATAATCCAGTTAACCCCAAAACACAAACTTTTTTTGTAAAACACATCAATGCCCAGATTTCTATTAGGGTCATGCCCACACCGTTTGGAAGGCTGGTTTAATAAAATCACATTAACTCATCTCCCAGAAGGCTTATTCAAGCTTCCCCTGCCCCATTAGATAGTATTGGTACATTTTAAGTAAATATTTCTTTTTCCACAAAACTTCCCGCCTCTACCAATGAGTCTGTTTATTTCCAAATGGTAAAAAAGAGGGATATTAATGCACAAGGAAGACAAGTAAACAAGAAATATGCCCTCAAAGCTACCTTTAGATAAGGCACTTCTAAGGTTTTTTTTAAAATCATTTACTACGAGTCGTCCCTCAGTATCTGTGGAGGATTGGTTCCAGGACCACCGCCCCACCCATACGAAAAGCCATGGATGTTCAAGTCCCTTATGTAACATGGTGTAGTATTACATTCTGCCCTCCTATTCAGCGGGTTCCGCATCTGCGGATTCAGCCAATCGCGGATCTACTGACCCCAGCGTCGACTGCATTCAGCAATATCCATAGAGTGGTTCGCTGCCTATGGAAGTCTAAATTGTTGTGTATTTTTACAGGGTAATTTTTCATTCATTGAATTGATGTTTATTGAGTACTTACTGTATACCATGCACTATTCTAAATACCAGGAATGTAAAATAAACAACACAACATATACACAGAAAAATCAAATAAGGAAGAAAGCAAATGGCAGGACTTCCCTGGTCGTCCAGTGGCTAAGACTCCGTGCTTCCAACACAGGGAGCCCGGGTTGCATCCCTGGTCAGGGAACTAGATGTCGAGAGGAAGATCCCACACGTGGCAAGGCAGATCCAGCGCAGCCAAATAAATAAATAAATAAATATTAGAAACAAAAAAGAAAGAAAAAGCAAATGGCAAATGCTAGAAGAGACGTAAATGGCAATGGGGTACCTGAATGACTGGTAGTAGTTGAACACAGGCACTCTTTGGGGAGCTAATGTTCCAGCCGAGCCCTTGACAAGGCTGATCAAAAACGTTGCTTGACATAACCGATGCTGGATTGACTTAGGACAGCGAGACCGTTTATTTGTGAGAACTTCCAGCACTATAACTTGTTTGCTCTGCGTCAGTCCCAGATCCCCACCTCTCCTCCATGTGCCTGACAACAAACATTTCCTGCCTGCTCTTTTCCTATTATTTCAATTATTTATTATTTTTTTTAGAAGATGTTGGGGGTAGGAATTTATTAATTTATTTTTGCTGTGTTGGGTCTTCATTTCTGTGCGAGGGCTTTCTCTAGTTGCGGCAAACGGGGGCCACTCTTCATCGCGGTGAGCGGGCCTCTCACTATCGCGGCCTCCCTTGTTGCGGAGCACAGGCTCCAGACGTGCAGGCTCAGTAGTTTTGGCTCACGGGCCTAGTTGCTCCGCGGCATGCGGGATCCTCCCAGACCAGGGCTCGAACTCGTGTCCCCTGCATTAGCAGGCAGATTCTCAACCACTGCGCCACCAGGGAAGCCCTATTGCAATTATTTAAAGCAGTTTGTTAAGTTTCAAGACAGTTCCCCTCTCCTCCACCATCCTGCACTTGCCCCCCTGCCCTCACCCATACTATCACCGCAGCCCCGCCCACAAAGCAGTTTTTAACAAGTCCCTCCTTCCCTCCCCAGCCACTGGCCGCGGCATATCAGAGCTTTGTTCCTCCATTCCTTCCCTGAAACAATTCTGGCTAACACTAGGCGTTTCCGCCTGCTGCAATAGTTCCTCTTAATAAAGTCATTCCTTACTGAAAAAATAAAAGTAAATAAATAAAATCATTTACTACTTACACATTTAATTGAATACCAGTTTTGACTTATAATAAATATTGAAATGAAGTCTTAAAGGTATTGGATGATGGAAGCTTTAAAAACATCTTTGTTAATGGTGGATTCTTTCTCAAAAAGAAGAATAGTGCTTATTTTTAAAAGCCTTGCTATGGCCTTTACTTAGTATGAATTAGGTGACTTGGGAAAAACTAGTTCTCTGATAATAACTGCATTTACTTAAAAATTGTTCAAATGAAGTTAAATTATAAAATGATTATTTTTAAAGACAATGAAAAAAGCCTTTTAGAGGTTTTTCTACACCCAGATGTCTACAAATTGCTTGTATGTAATATCCAGTTTTAAAGCTCTGAATGAATATGGATGGAGGGCAGTGTGCAAACTGCCCAGATCTCATATTATCTTAATGACTCAGCAGCAATTCTCACCCACCTCACTGTCCTGTACTTTCTGAAACACCACTTTGATGTTCACCATTCTCCATATAGAGACAAGGGACCCCACATAAGAAATTTCAGCACAGACATTCTTTTGACTAATACCCACCACTGAAATGACTGTATTTTTAACTTAAGAACAAAATGATGGGTAGTTTTGGTGATGGGGGTCAAAGAAACACCGTTATTTTTCTTAGACCAGTGGTTCTCAACTCATGCTGCATATTAATATCACCTGGGAAGCTTTAAAACATGCCAATCTCCAAGTCTAACCCCAGGCCAATTAAATCAGTCCATGGGCTTTGGAATTGATGTTTTTAAGCCAGAGTGATACTAATGGGCAATCAGAGTTGAGATGCATTTATTTAAACCAATAGTTCTCACCTGGGTCAGGGTGCGCATTGTAATCACTAGACGGTATCTTCCAGAACGCCCGGAATGTGGGGCGGGAGTGTCGGGGACAGTATTTTCAACAGTCCCTGCAGATTGTATTGCCATTCTTGTTTATCCAAAGTAGAATCTGAATGATATATCTATGTGTATTTTTATAGAACTCACCACATGATTCTGATGTGCCCTTCACTTACATTTGAGAATCACATTCTTGGGTTATTTGTCCAAGCACATATGTATTAATAGAGTCAAAGCAGCAAATTAAGTGGTTCTAAGAGCTGCAGTTGTATCTGGCAGACTAATCCTGAACTCAACATTTCTGAAATGTGCCAGAGGATACCCCCAAATTCTTATTCATCACTGGGAGATGTGCTACACTAACATGTTTCTCAAGGTGTTTTCTTTAGAACCAAATCTTGTGGAGGGATAATGGTTATGTCTTTCCCGAAAAAAATACATGTTTGGAGGGGCAGGGGCAGTTCTTTGATCTAATAAGATTGGGAGATGCGGTTTCAAGCAGTACGAAATAGATTTCTTTAAAGCATAATTTATGAGAGCCTTGAATGTACTGCTATACACTGGGAATTTTCTAGAGCAGCACTCCTCAAACTTAATGTACATACAAACCTATCTGGCGGCATAGTAGAAAAAATACTTGTTAGGACTCTTGCCACTGCTAATAATTAGTCAAAACAGAAAAGAAGGGGTCATGAAAGAAACTAGTATTTCTTGATTGACTACCATTAAATAATTTAATGTGGTTAACACATCTATGAGATAGGTGATGTTTTCCTATTTTACAGGTGAGGAAACTGAGGTTGAAAGAGATGAAATAAGTTGCCCCAAATCGTAGAATTATTAAACTCAAGCTATGATTCTGAATCCAGGTTCATCTTATTTCCAAACCTGTGCTCTTTTCACCAAATCTTCTTTTATCCCTTCCCCTTCCTTTTTAAAATAAGGTATACTTTTCATATAGTAAAATGAATAAATCCTAAGTGTATAGCTTGGAAATTTTTAATATATATTTATACTCAAGTAACCATCACTCAGAGCAAATTAGTATATTTCCATTCCCCAGAAAATTTCTTCATACTCCTTCCCAGATAATGATCCCCCCTCCCAGAGGAAGCTCTATCCTGATTTCTATTACCACTGGTTAGTTTTTGCCTATTCTTGGACTTCATACAAATGGAAATATACTTTTATGTACTCATTTATGTCTGTCTTCTTTCACTAAATACAATTGTTTTGAGATTCATCCATATAATTGTGTGTATATGTGGTTTGTTAATTCTTTCTCCTATTGGTAGACATTTACACTGTTGCCAGTTTTTTGCCTATGCTGAATAGAGTCTCTATGAATATTCTTGTACAATTTTTTAAAGATATAAACACTCATTCCTTTGGGAGGTCTACATAGCAATGGAGTTGCTGTATCATAGAGTAGGCATGTATCAAGCTTTATTAAAACCTCTCAAGCACCAAAAGTAGTGGTGCCAGTTTACAAAGTCTTTGTACCATCAGCAATGAATGGCAGCTCCAATTATTTACTTTTTGCCTCCTCTTATTTCTTGACTGTCTTTTTATCCATTTCATCCTAGATATGCAAAATCAAGAAAAATGTAATCCTTCTAAAAGGCTATCTTGGAATAGTGTGCAAAATTAATGGAAAAGGGCTTCCCTGGTGGTGCAGTGGTTGGGAGTCCGCCTGCCGATGCAGGGGACACGGGTTCGTGCCCCGGTCCGGGAAGATCCCACATGCCGCGGAGCCGCTGGGCCTGTGAGCCATGGCCGCTGAGCCTGTGCGTCTGGAGCCTGTACTCCGCAACGGGAGAGGCCACAACAGTGAGAGGCCGCATACCGCAAAAAAAAAAAAAAAAAAATTAATGGAAAAAATAATTCCCTTAACAACTGGATGGGGGCCCACCCTACCCAATTTTAATAGGGTGATCTTTCAAACAGTGAAATGACCATCATAGAACCCAGAATAAGGGCCGAACATGGCTATTGATAAGGAAAAGACAAAAAGGAATATGAACAGACAAGATGCCTTAGAAGGAAAAGGAGGAATAAGCAGGGGAAAGCAGGAGGCATCAAAGACAAATGCAAATGTGGATAGAACAATAAAGGCAGGTTGCAAGGTGACTGGGATCCACAGTAGGTGAATGCCTGAAAGCCTTGATTGGCAGGCAGACACTGAACAAAGAAAGAGTGGCTGCCAGGGAGCCGTCAGGAATTGCCTACTCTGAATGGGTTCTGTTTAAAAATCAACATGGAATCATACTTTTATATAAGTTTTTCCTAAGAAGAATCACATTTCCCTCCCTCACTTACTAAGAGACTAATGTGATTTTTAGCCCTCGCTTTTGTTCATCAATCACTCTCATTCATCAACCTGGTTTGGTGCAGGTGCATAATTTACTTGGTCCTTTTCCCCTATGTGTGCTGAACTCAGATGCAGCCTCATTTGGGTTTTGCCTCCTGCAGTGTTACCTCAGTGCTGTGGCGTCTCTTTATGTAACATGCTTCTGTTTCTAGGCCAAACATTCAACAACTTCCCTCAGTCAATTCCAAGAGCTCAGCGGTATCATCTAAATTTGGAGCTCTAAACCAGTCTCCCCAGGCTAAAATTAATCACAAATCCCCAAAAAAGCATTTTAAAGACACTCACAGCTTCAGCCTAAAAGTAGGTCTTTGAATGACTAAAAAATAAATAATACTCTGCTGTACTTATTGATTCCTGTTCTTGTCTGTTAGCTCAATTTGGTCATGGATATTGGTATGGTCAGGCCATTCAAGATGGCTGTTCTCTTGCTCTCTTTCCATCCTCTTCTCAACCAGGACCTGCTTCACTCACATGAGTATCCAATTCTCTTAATTACAGGGCTTAATCAGAACTGCTTTCGTGCTTGCCCCCCGCCCAGTCGCTGGTTTCCCCGGTAACTTATGAGCCAACCTGAAGTCAATTCCCCCTATAAATGGTAGCCTTCTTCTCCTTCAGGTAGCCAAGTTTTTTCCTGTGTCCTGCCTGCTGTCTGCTAAACATCGTCGCTCCAGGACTTCTGACTTGTAAGTTTCCCTATTCAATAAGTCCTTGATGTCCCTGTCACTGCTTCTGGGCTCTTTCTTTGGTCTTGCCGCTGGGCAATTACAAGCCTGCAGGCCTGAGGGGTGCAGCCCAACAATGTGATTTTACACTTGTGGAAAGTTTGCTGTATATGGTGATATTGAATTTAGACCCAGCTTGCTATGCTCAGCTCTCCCATTTGCCCAAGGAATTCTTAAAAACCCATTTATGAGACTAGAGCCTAATGGGCAACAACTGTACTAAACTTTTTCTAGCCACCACCACATTAGAAGTGATCATTCATGTAAGGGTACATAGAAGATAGACCTTGCCGTCTGAATATCCTTCTTAGAGTACTTACCATTTGGAGATGCATGACCAAAAAATACAACTGATTGGCCAATAGCAGGGTGATTTATTTAATCTGTTCATCTCTCTTATGTTTTATGCATTGCTGAGTAGCAAACTTCAGATGGACATGTGAAATACATGAAGCATTATAAACCAATGGCCCAGAGTATATATGATTGTTTAGTTCTAGGTTGCTATCCATATCAGGTAATTAAAATTTTTTCAAAGGACTGATTTTTGAAAAGCATGTTTTAAATCAGAAGGCTATCTTGCTCAAAGTTGCTAAATTTTTGACTTATTTTCATTAAAAGTTATACAGGGTTTCTGTCTCTTTAGATATTTCATAATTGTTTAAAATTAACCCAATCAGAACAGAAAGCAGGTGATAGGTTTTACTGGTTCTGTGGAGATTAAATAAGAATTTTACCAACTGCTTTTTTTTTTCTTTCGTCAAATATCAACCAAAGGTAAATAAAACAGGAAATAACGTAGGAAAGCTATATGTGGCATATAAATGTATGACAAAGGATATCAACAAAATTTTGGAAAAGTCATCTAAATTTTTTATAGTTCTAAAAAATATCCAACTATTCTAAAAGGAAACATAAAAACAATATAAAGACAGTAATGGAGAAAGCAGCACCTGCTTTTTTACGTAAGAACAATCCCCATAGTTTCATAAACTATACACTGGAGTCACAGTCCTCACATTCTATGTATTTTAGTTTTATATTTAAAAACTCACTCATATAAGAACTAAGAAAAGATCAATTATCACCCACTGCATAATACCTTAAAAATTCTACATCTTTACCTTTTCACTTTTGCATTGTATGTCCACTTGTTACAATTTATGACTACCAATTAATATAGATGCAAGAAATGCATATACTGTCAAAATTGCTAACTTTATAACTTTTTTCTCTACAATTTTCTATTTGAAATAAGTGAATCAAAGAGCTTTTTCTTTTTTATCCTATTGTTTTTTCTCTAAAAGCCACTCAGCTCTTAATAAAAAGAAATAGTAAGTACTAGCTGTAAAATAATCTGTCAATCAATCAGGCACTTACACTTTGGGCAGACCACTCATGGAGCTTTAGAAAAGATTTTTTAAAAACACAAATAAAGGAAAATCACAAATGTGGATTGGAAAATTCCATTTTATATTGATTTTATTACTAGAATTTGGAAAGAAACCTTGTGACTGTATTAAGCTAATGTTGTAATGGGTGAAATGAAAGAGACAATTTAGAACCTTGGGCAGTTGATCATGGAAAAATTGTTCCCCTGAGCCCTTCATTCAAGTACCTGGGAGAAGGAGAGCATCCCCTTCTACTTAATTGGTCCCTGTAAATCTCTTGGTTAGTTTTTGGTGTTTTACTGTATTGTCTATAATGGGGAAGATGAGATGAGGGAGTCAAATCCCCAGGAATGAAATAGAAGGTGCTATGCTACCTGCCTTCTTTTGTGAAGCTAATTGCAAATAATAATGACTTGGGTAAAGATTTTAGATCATCTGGTATGTACCATAAAATATTTCAAAATTCTATCCTGCTTTTCCTTTTTAAGATGAAGTTTGTGGATATAAGTAAACTTTCAGGTTTTTCAAGAAATTTTTTAGGGAGGCTACTCTACCTTCTAACAGCATGGTCTCTAAAATTGTGTGCATCAGATAACATCCTCAAACACTGCATTTTTATCTAACTGCCAGAAATATTTGCCCAAATAATTTGTGTTTGCAAATTTAGAGCCTGGGTTAAGACCATTTGCAAAAATTGGCCCTGGAAATGTCAAGTACACAGAGCCTTTATATAGCATCATAAATATTAAAAGGTAGAAAACCTAGATCATTAAGTTCCAGAGAAGTAATACACCATATGTACCCATCTGACACTCAGAAGAACAAGAAGCTTCAAATCTTTGGGGGAGGGAGTCCTTAGAGCTTCAACTTTAAAATTCCCCACCTTAAGCACAATTTATAACATGCTGTCACACATTCTTGGGTTCAAAGATAAATCAAGTGCATTTTTTTCTTTTTAAAAATGGATATTTTGTTTTCCATTGGTCTGTTGCCATGTTTAATTGGACACAGCCTGAAAGGGAGGCTGATCTCCAGGGGTCCCTCGTTTTGGCCTGTGAGGAATGGGTGTGATAAGTGTTTACAGTACAGTTCTGACTGCAGCAAGTCCAAATGGCCATTGCTTCCTATTACCTAGTTTAAAAATATACAGTTGAGAGGTAAAACCTGGATAGTCTGAGGTGCTTAGAAAAGGAGAAAATTGGATTTCATGACATTTTTGCAGCAAACAGGATTCAGAACATAATGGTTAACAGCGACTAACCCATAAGATTCTAGATGAGACTCAAATTCTAGATTCTATATGAGAAAGAGCAGTTTTGCTGAACAATTTCAGAAAGAAAAATCCCATAGGCCCCTTTTTTACTGAAGGGTAAATTTAAAAAATAATGAGATCGTATTCTTAATAGCATGCCTTAGAGTTAACAAAATGTTTTCCCACAAACTATCTAAACTTGATCTTTATAACATAGTGGATGGTTTGCCTTATTATTCTTATTTGCACATTGAGAACACTGGAAGCCAAAGAACTAAAGTATTTCACAAAATACTATGCCATTAATAAGTTCATGTTCATTATTCTAACACATGAGATTTAATTCCAAAGTTTAGGACATACTAAGTACCTAAAACTTTTAATTTATTTTAATTATGAAAACTGTCTCCAAGTATATTGGAAACTATTGGAAATCTCACAAGCTTGTGTAAAAGGGAAGTTTATATTTTTAGACTTTAGTGTTTCTGACCAAATAAACAGTGATACAGCTTTCTAGATTTTGACTTTATTTTTCGAATCGCTTTTACTTATGCAGTGTTTTATATTTCGATGTGACCACAAGGTGGGGAGGGTTCACTGTGTGAACTTAAATTTCTCCATCAATTATTTTCTATGGTTTCTTAACAATGGAATGGGGCTATTCTTCAACTTGAGAATTTAAAACTTGTTGGTGTGGTATTATTTGGGCTACATTATGACCTGGGCATAAAATATGCCATTCCTGGTGTACTCGGTTGAGTAACATTATCTGAATGCAGTTCAAGACTAAGAAATAGATCAAGGGATAATTGTTCAAAGGTGGCTTTGCACTTAATTCTTTCTGGAACTATTAGGGTCAAACTCTCTGATATACTGATCTGACTCTCTGATTCTGATCACTGGCTTGACCGTAAGCTTGGCTGCAATGTCCTATCACATCTTAATTTAAAAAATAAAAATAAAAAGATTTGGGAATTTAAGGAGGGAATGAGTCCAGGATTCCACCTTTCATCCTATACCTCTGTATTAGTTTGCTAGGGCTGTCATAATGAAGCACCACAGACTTAGCTTGAACAACAAATTTATTTTCTCATAATACTGGAGGCTAGAAATCTGAGATAAGGTGCCAGCAAGGTTGGGGGTTTTTTGAGGCTTTTTCCCTTTCCTTGCAGATTAATGTCTTCTCCCCATGTGTGTTGGTGTTATAATCCCCTCTTCTTATAAGTACACCAGTCCTATGGATTAGGGCTCACCCTCTGAAGACCCCATCTCTAAATACAGTCATGTTGTGAGATACTGGGGGTTAGGACTTCAGCATATGAACTTTGAGATTACATGATTAGCCCATAGCAACCTCTCACTTCTTCACCATCACTCCCTGTGAAGGAAGAGTTGCTTACCTGGTTGCTCAGCTCTGACACTGATGAAACCACTTTGCTAGGTGGCATCAGAGGGTGGTAGGAGGCCATGCTTGTGGGTGTGGTTCTTCAACATCTTCTCTACTTTCTCTCTTGTACTCACACCAACAAAGTGGCATGACCCTAAAGTGCTTCTTTTTCTGATTCCTCCTGTGTGGTCAGAGAAGAAAAGGACAAAAGAAAGAAAAAAACATTATAATGTTCCACGTTGCCAAGCAAAAATCACAAAATCTAAGCTTTTGTTAAAAATATGTCCACATTAAAAAAAAAAAAAAGAATAAACCTCTCGGCTCCACATACCCCCTCTAGCTTCTGTGATGGCTCTCCCTGTCACGTCCCAGACACAATTCTGACGTCTCCACTTTTTTACCTCTCCTTCGTTCTTCCTGGTACTGCATCTGGTTCACTCTTCCATCAGTTCAATAACACTGTTCTCTTGAAGGTCACCACAGAGTTCTCTAAAACCACATCCAGCCCACAATCTTCTTATCTTCCTCATTGAACTTCACATTGCAGTCTTTTCCTTCTCCAATCCATTCTCAAATCCACTTTGTAGCTCCATATAGTTTTGAGATTTCTGTAACTTTCTGGTGGGTTTTTAAAAATTATTATATGTTGACATTTTATGTTGTCTTTTTCCTTAAATTCTACTTTGCCAGATGTCAAAATGACTAAACCAGTTTATTTAGCTATTGTTTGGCTGGCATATATTTTCCCAAGACTTTAATATAAATTGTTCTCTATGGTTTTGTTTAACATTTCTTTGAAGATAATCCCTCTTTTTTCTCTAGGTGATTTTTTTTTTTTTTTTGCGGTATGCGGGCCTCTCACTGTCGTGGCCTCTCCCGTTGCGGAGCACAGGCTCCAGACACGCAGGCTCAGCGGCCATGGCTCACGGGCCCAGCCGCTCCGTGGCATGTGGGATCTTCCGGGACCGGGGCACGAACCCACGTCCCTGCATCGGCAGGCAGACTCTCAACCACTGTGCCACCAGGGAAGCCCCGTCTAGGTGATTTTTATGTGCCATTAGTTTCTGCCATTTCACTATGATGAATTATAATTTGTAGTTTTTTCAATTTACTCTCCTTGGAATTTGTTGGGCTATCTGCTTCCCTAAATTGGTATAAATATAAATATATATACACATATTTGTATATATATGTATATATATATTTGAGTATATATATATAACATATATATGCCAATATATAAACCTATATATTTCTCACTTCATCCTTCATGTCTCTCAACCACTCTTTAATATTTTCTACTTCTGTCTTTCTCTGCCACATTCTGGGTAATTTCTTCATCTGTATCTTCCATTTGCTAATTTTCTTTTTATCAATCTATTGCTAAAATGCTATTCCTGCCCATTAAATTTTTCATTCAAATAATTGTATTTTTTTCCTCTTTAGAAGTTCTATTCATTTCTTTGCCAGATAATTTTCTTTTTTCTTGATTTCAGCCATGTGTCTAATACCTTTTATATATGCTTGTACTTTGTTTTCTGGTTACTCTTATTTCTGAAGGCTTGGAATTTTATTTAGCTTCCTCTTTGTTTCTGTTCTATTTTGCTCATGGTATCTTATTTCCTTGTTTGTTTTATAGATTTTGACTGAAAGCTTATTTTTTTTTTAATTGAAGTATAGTTGATTTACAATATTGTGCTTTAGGTGTACAGCAAAGTGATTCATATACACATATATATTTAAGATTATTTTCCATTACAGGCTATTACAAGATATTGAATATTATTCCCTGTGTTACACAGTAAATCCTTATTGCTTATCTACTTTACATATGGTAGTTTGTATCTGTTAATCCCATACTCCTAATTTATCCCCTAAGTTTGTTTTCTATCTGTGAGTCTGTTTCTGTTTTGTATATAGATTCATTTGTATTATTTTTAGATTCCACAAATAAGTAATAACATATAGTATTTGTCTTTCTCTGTCTGACTTACTTCACTTAGTATGATATTCTCCAGGTCCATTCATGTTGTTGCAAATGGCAATATTTCATTCTTTTTTATGGCTAAGTAATGAGATATATATATATATATATATACACCACATCTTCTTAAACCAATTATCCATTGATGGGTATTTGGGTTGTTTCCATGTCTTGGCTATTGTAAATAGAGCTGCTATGAACATTGGGGCGCATGTATTGATATCTTTTCAAATTACAGTTTTTGTCTTTGCTGGGTATATGCCCAGGAGTGGGATTTCTGGAGCTCTATGTTCAGCTTTTTAAGGAACCTTCATACTGTTCTCCATAGCGGCTATACCAATTTACATTTCAACCAAAAGTGTAGGAGGGTTCCCTTTTCTCCACACCCTCTCCAGCATTTATTATTTGTAGACTTTTTGATGATAGTCATTCTGACTGGTGTGAGGTGATACCTTATTGTAGTTTCAATTTACATTTCTCTAATAATTAGTGATGTTGAACATTTTTTAATGCGCCTGTTGGCCCTCTGTATGTCTTCTTTGGAGACACATCTTTTTAGATCTTCTGCCCATTTTTTGATGGGGTTGTTTGTTTTCTGACATTGAGCTATATGAGCTGCTTGTATATTTTGGAAATTAAATCACTGTCGGTCGCATCATTTGAAAATATTTTCTCCCATTCTGTAGGTTGTCTCTTTGTTGATGGTTTCCTTTGTGCAAAAGTTTTTAAGTTCTATTAGGTCCCATTTGTTTGTTTTTGCTTTTATTTCTTTTTGCCTTGGGAGACTGATCTAAGAAAATATTGCTGCAATTTATGTCTGAAAATGTTTTGCATATGTTTTCTCCTAGGAGTCTTATGGTGTCATGTCTTATATTTAGGTCTTTAAACCATTTTGAGGTTATTTTTGTATATGAGGTTATTTTTGTATATGGTGTGAGAGAGTGTTCTAATTTTATTGATTTACATGAGGCTGTCCAGCTTTCCTAGCACCACTTGCTGAAGAGACTGTCTTTTCTCCATTTTATATTCTTGTCTCCTTTGTCATAGATTAATTGACCGAAGGTGTATGGGTTTATTTCTGAGCTCTCTATTCTGTTCCAGATGTCTGTTTTTGTGCCAATACCATGCTGTTTGATTACTGTAGCTTTGTAGTATTGTCTAAAGTCTGGGAAGGTTATACCTCCAGATTTGCTCTTTTTTCTCAGGATTGCTTTGGCAATTCTTGGTCTTTTGTGGTTCCATATAAATCTTAGGATTATTGGTTCTAGTTCCATAAAAAAAGTCATAGTTTTTTTTGGGTTTTTTTTTTTTTTTTTGCAGTACACGGGCCTCTCACTGTTTTGGACTCTCCTGTTGTGGAGCACAGGCTCCGGACGCGCAGGCTCAGCGGCCATGGCTCACGGGCCCAGACACTCCGTGGCATGTGGGATCTTCCTGGACCGGGGCATGAACCCGCGTCCCCTGCATCGGCAGGTGGACTCTCAACCACTGTATCACCAGGGAAGCCCTCATGGATATTTTTACAGGGCTCACATTAAAGATTTAGCTTACTTTTCTTTTCTTTTTTTTTTAAATTCAAACAGAAAGTCACAAAAATTATAATCATCCTCATCAGTTCAATCAGTCCCATGTAATTAATTTTTTTTCATCTTGATCTTTTGTTAGCACTTTTATGAAATCATCAGTTTTCCATTAAAGTTCTGAAAATGCTTATTCATTCAGTTCAGCAGTACAGTTACCAGAAACCTGTACTTGTCAGAGTCTTTTCCATGTAGCTTACTTTTCTTGTAACTTTTATCTGTGGTGATTCAATAAGAATGGAGATAGAAATCGACTTTTCCAGAACAAATTGAACTTGCTCTTGATAGCCATCTGAGGGCACCATCAGTCCAGGACCACTTTTTATCTCTGGAATACCTATTAGTTATTTATTGGAGGCTCTTGATTATCCTCCATGTCTTGCGATATTTTTTCCTCTCTCTTTTCTAAAAATATCTTTTCTTCTTTTTCTCTGGGTGTTATTTCTCTGGGTGTTATTCTGAGTTAACCCCTCAGAAGCCTTTTGTTTCACCTTTCAATAGGAAAAACACCTATTGTTTTTCCTCTGAGTTCAATATGAAGTTTATTCTAGGTATAGACTTTTGTATCTTTATAACTCTTTTTCATGTAAAATTTAAGGTTTGTTCTTTTTGTATACTTATGCTAATTATTTTTGTATGGACATTATGAGATTTTTAGCATCCTCAACTTATTTTAAAAAAACACTTTTTTCATACTATTCTAGTCATTATTTTAATCTCAGTGAATTGACTTCTGGTAGTATACTTTTGGGTATCTTTTTAATGTGTACTCTCTTCCTTTCTTCCTCTTCTCTCTCTTTCATTTTTTCCTCCTCCTCCCTCCCCCCTCATCCCCTTCTCCCTCCCCTCCCTTCCTCTTCCTCCTCCTCTCTTGCTCACTCTTGCTCTCACTCTCTTGCTCACTCTTGCTCTCACTCTCTTGCTCTTGCTTTCACTCTCACAATTTCTCTCCTCACCCCTATCTAATGGTTTTTCATTTCCTGTGATACCAAATCCTGAAATGCCTTCTGCACCAAGTTTCTATTGGGGTCCTTGCATTCCAGTCCCCAAACAATTTTTTCCAGTTTTCTTGTGATACTGTGTGTATTTTCAGCTGCCTCTCAAAGGTTGAAGTTGTATGTAAAGCACAGTTCCAGTCTCTGTATCATCAACATCTTGGAATCCACAATATCCTCTGTTTTCAAGAAATCTTCCTAGCAAATGTGAAGCATTTTAATCCCAGTTCCCTGCATAAGCTGAATCCCAGCTACCTTTGCTTTCTCTGGAATTTGACTTCAGTGGGCTAATTGCTTCTGCCTACTCTTTGCTTTGTTTGTGTGGTCAGTTGGGAAGAGTATCTTATTTCTGTGTCAGGTTGAATCTTTACTTATTTTTTTTAACTTTATACATCATCTTTTTGTGGTTGGAACCATGGAGTTACCCAAAAGCATGAACTTACAGAATCATCTTGTCTGGAAGTCCAAACTGTTTCCTATATTGCTTTCTTATTTTTCTAAAACATAATTTTGACCATTTTACTCTTTCCTAAAATAATTTATTGAATTCTCAGAAGTATTAACCTAGTAGAATAGTGAAGTCTCTGGTTCAGAAATTTTAAACTAAGTGAAATTTTTTATTTTTTTTAAAAGTATTGAGACTTCCCTGGTGGCACAGTGGTTAACAGTCTGCCTGCCAATGCAGGGGACACAGGTTCAAGCCCTGGTCCAGGAAGATCCCACATGCCGCGGAGCAACTAAGCCCGTGTGCCACAACTATTGAGCCTGCACTCTAGAGCCCACGAGCCACAACTACTGAGCCTGCGAGCCACAACTACTGAAGCCTGTGCACCTAGTGCCCATGATCCCCAACAAGAGAAGCCACCGCAATGAGAAGCCCATGCGCCACAATGAAGAGTAGCCCCCGCTCGCTGCAGCTAGAGAAAGCCCGCGCTCAGCTACGAAGACCCAACACAGCCAAAAATAAATAAATAAATTTATTTAAAAAATATATTATTTGACTCCTTGGTTAATGACAAATTTTCATGGTGAAATCCCAAAATTATAGCTCTTTAGATGCACTCTTCTTACCTTCTTTTAAAGGGCTCATGTCCAATTTAACCAGCAGTAACCCATTTAAGATGTTCCCATGAGAAGTAGCCTGAAAAAAATATTATTTTCTTGACTAGATTTTCATATGGAAAGAGAGCATAGGTAGTAATTTATGAAGCAAACTTGAAAACAATATCTAACCAAGTAAATTTGATTTGAATGCAGAAAGTTGATGCCTCCATTATATACAAATTTACCAGTTTGAAATGTCTTTAATTATAACATTAGCTGGTCTTTGCAGGATATCTTAATACATTTAAAGAAGTTGAGTTATATCAGTTTCCCATTGCTGCTGTGTCAATTTATCACACACTTCGTGGCTTAAAGAAAACAAATTTATTACATAGTTGGGGAAGTCAGAAGTCTGAAATGGGTATCACTGGGCTAAAATATAGATGTCAGCAGGGTGCATTCCTTCTGGAGGCTATAAGGAAGATCCATTATCTTCCCTTTTCCAGATTCTAGAGGTCACCACATTCCTTAGCTTCTGGCCCCTTTCTCCATCTTCAAAGCCAACAGCATAGCATCATCAAGTCTTTCTCTGACTCTGGTCCCTTTTCTGACTTCTTCCATGTTTTCAGAACCTCAATATTTCCAATGGCTCCACTCAGATAATCCAGGACAATCTCCCATTTTAGAGGTCAGTTGATTAAAAACCTTAATTCCATTCTAATCTTAATTCATCTTTGCCTTGTAACCTAACATAGTCACGGGTTCTATAGATTAGGATGTAGGCATCTTTGAGGGAAAATTATTCTACCTATCACAGGAATATTTAAGAAATGTACAAACTCTATTCCAGGAAAAGTTTACAGTTAATGCTGGTCAGTTTGTTTTCACTGTTTTTATCTTATTTTAAGATTTTATTTTATGCCATAAAAAGTGCTTCTGATCTTAAAGATCCTGATACCTACAACTTGGAAGTGTGAGGTATTACTCATGGCATTTGCAGATTAGACACTATTCTATTCTATTTCATCTGCTATGCTCTATCTGGTAAGGTTGGAATTTATTCAATCATAAAATATTAGATTTACATAGTATTAGAATATCAATTTCTCAAAGTATTTTCTCATACATGAGTGTAATTAATATGAATTTTATCACTTTCTGAATGTTAATCTTAAATAAAAATTAATATTTCAATATTTTCTATTTCACTTTCTGCATCTTATATTTTTTAACTTTAAACATTTTCTTTTTAATATTAAACATGTCATCAGTCTTAAAAACAGCCTCAACTATTTTAAAAAAAATCTTATATTCTGAAGTCTCAAGGCCTACGTTTCTCATAAAAAATTTTTTGTATAGGTATTGTTAAAAAATGATTAAAGAAAGCAATTTAGGTGATACAAACAAACTTTATATGTGAAGCAGATAGTCACCTTTTGGGAGACTGCGAAATGGGGCAGAAGGAAAAAAACTTTTATAGCATAGGTAATAAAGAATGAGGAAGAGATAAATAGAAAATATCTGATTGGCTGGGGTCACATAGTTAACATTGTTTGGGGTGAGAAGGCCCAGAGTTAGCTTCGTATTTGGGGATTGGCTGACTGAGTATACTGCACTTATGATCAAGTGGAGTATTTACAGGGACATGAAAGTTATCTTTCACTTGGTTGATGTGGCACCCTGAGTAAGAGCAGCTCCATCTTGGGCTTAGAAATTTTTTCCAACAATATTTATTTTTCTATTACAATGGACTTTTTGTTTAAAGCTAACAAGTCATTGGAATCATCAATCAAACACAATGATCCAAAAAAGTCTATCATTATTTAGATGATAATTTTCTGAATTTTTCTTACTTTCTTCAAACTAAATGTCTTATTTTCTTCAAACTAAATGTCTTATTTTCATGGAAAAGTTATAAAATATAGCAACAGTACTAAGCAAACTATTTCAGAATGTTGTCATATACATACATTTTACACAGAAAATAATTCAAAAATTTTAAAGTATCTACAACCACAAAATAAGAAATGTATAATCTCATTAACTATTCCTCTGAAAACAACTTAAAATACTGCATATTTTGAGAAGTTGTCTTGGCTGTTTTAGTGAGCTGGTATGGAAAATAACTTTGTTAAATGCTATATTTAATGTGCCAATCTTGCAGCATTACGTTTGATGTTCAGAAAAAGATAACAGCGCCCACTATCACCACTTTTATTCAGGAGATAGGAGTATCTGAAAAAGCTAAGAATTAAGCAGTCTTTCACAAACCAAATAAAGACACAAAATCCAAACACAAAAAATGAGGATGCTTTGAGGGATACACACCAGATGTGGTTTCTAAGCAAAATAATTTAAAATGTGGAAAGAAAGGTAGTTTTCAGGAAATGTTAATTAATTATACTGAACCCAGCTGAATTAGAAAATCAGACAAGACCAACAGATTCTTAGACAGTGTTTTATATGTTATCTTTTCTGTTAAAAGTATTTTTCCCCATTCTTTGACTCTCAGACTTGAATTATTTTGTAATCATTTACTTCTCAGTTGGCTGGAGACATTCTCCCACCCCCATCTGAGGAAGGATATTTTTTTCTAAGCTTCTGTATGCTCATTTGATATGATGCTCCAATTTTTTTCTCCTTGTATATGGCAGATGTTAATCACTGTGAGTTTTCTTCTGTTTGCTTGTTTTCTTCCTAGATATTTACAGAACCTTCTTTTTTAATCTTTTAAGCTTTTCACTTGGTATCCCAGCATTATCTTTCAATTTTTTTTCATGTTTTTAAATTTTATATTAAAATGTTTTAGCCTAGAGAAAAGTTGCAAGAATACAATAAACAACTCTATACCTTTCACCTAAATTCATCAATTGATATATTGCCATATTTGCAGGTTCTTTCTCTCAGTTGTTTATTTTTTGCTGAACCATTTGAAAGTTACAGACGTCATGACCTTTCACTCCTAAATATGTCAGTACATGTCTACTAAGATCAAGGACTTCTCACATCCCCATAATACAATTATCAAATGCAGACAATTTAATATTGATACAATAATATTATCTAATATTTGTTTCAAATGCTAATTTTAAAAAAATGTCCTTTATAACTTTTCTAATTCAATATCCAATCCGGGCTCATGCCATGCATTTAACTATCCTGTTTAGTAAAGGTTTTTCTGGTTCCCAGTGAACTCTCTTGATTCAGAGAGTCTGTTTTGTTGGTTTATTGATATCGAAGATTCCTATTATATAAATATTGACTCATCTAGCTCTGTTCTCTGTAACTCTAATATTTCTCTCTTTCCCCTTCCCTGTTTCCCTCTCTTTCTTTTTTCGGTTACTTTAAGTGCCCACCAAAGAGGTGATGGTGGGCAAGAGTGGTCTTCAGAACTGCAAGGGACCTCACTGACTCCTGCAGACCCACCAGCCCAACTGCCTAGAAACTGCCATTGTCCAAGATAATCTCCCACTTCGGGCCCCCAATTTTAGCCTCCCAACAACGCGGGATTCGGCCTCCATCCAATCCAGTGATTGCATCCAGTTCTTGGAGCAGCTTGGCGTCCAGAGTCCTCTCTGGGGTGCCCTTATCAACATAGCACCAGATTATCTACCCAGTCTGAGAAATCAACGCTGCAACTTCGTTCTTCTCTGTGGCTAAAACCAACATTTTAGATCCAGGAAAAATTCCAAGACGGCAAACTTGAGCTTCCCCAAATACCGCTGTCTCCAAACTTGCCCGCTTGGTCTCTGTAGACAGCAGCTGCACAGATACGCAGGGAAGCCCAGAGTCAGAAACCAAAAGCCTACGGGCACAGGCGTGATGGGAGCCTAGGCCCCGCCCACTGCCGGCCCAGCATACACCGCGGCACAGGCTCGGACTCCGTGGAACCTGAGAGTTGGTACCGCACGCCACACCTTTGGTGAGTTGGTCTTAATACTTATTTTCTCGGTTTTCAGTTCTTTGTCCGTACGAAATTGCTGTTTTTTTTTTTTTTTTACGGTACGTGGGCCTCTTACTGTTGTGGCCTCTCTCATTGCGGAGCACAGGCTCCGGACGCGCAGGCTCAGCGGCCGTGGCTCACGGGCCTAGCTGCTCTGTGGCATGTGGGATCTTCCCGGACTGCCTGTATCGGCAGGCGGACTCTCAACCACTGCGCCACCAGGGAAGCCCCCTGGTTCTTTTTTTTTTTTTTTTTTTGCGGTACGCGGGTCTCTTACTGTTGTGGCCTCTCCGGTTGCGGAGCACAGGCTCCAGACGCGCAGGTTCTTTGTTTTTTATAACTACGTGCTATAGTTTTATAGATGCAGTATCCTTTTGAGAAATGCATAAGAGTATTTAGTTAATCTCTTAGTTTTTTAGAGTAACTTATTTTTTTCCTGAAAGAAGTTTACTCTTGTCTTAAAAGAAATGTCCTCTTTTCTGGCTGCATTTTCTCTACATGTGTTGAGTAATGTTTCTTTGCTTACATGGTACAAAACCTCACTGTGCTGGCCTTCTGCCTATAATGACCACCTGGTCCAGAAAGAAAACTTATGCTGACTTTCGGCTTCTGTATCCTGATGGAAAGCTTACTATTGTGTTAAAGACTCTTTAATGGAGTTGCCCCGATACACACATGAGTGTCTATGTCTGTGTATATATGTCCTTTTTGAGAAAATATTTACTGTGAGAGAAAAAGGTGTTACATACCTATATTCTTGTAGACATTTTACCTCAAAGACCTCGAGAAATCACTGTGCATATCTACATTGCCTTAGAGTAGTTCATACTTGTTGTGGCCTGATGATTTAATTTCTAGACTTTTGTCTTAAGAAATTAGTTATATATTCAGGTTTCAATATAAATATTCTTATTATTGTTATATTTGTACTTGTAAAAATAGAAGAAACCTGTCATTAAGTGAAGAGTTACATAGTCAAGTTGTTTTTTTGTTTGTTTTTTACATTGGGATATTCACAAGGTCAAATGAAAACAGCAGGATACAAGAATGTGTGTAAAATGGAATTCCACTTTGGTTTTATATATTTATGTATGAGGGGGAAAATGTGTTTGGAAGGAAATATATCAAAATGTTAACAGGTTATTTTAAATGCCTTCTTTCCATTTTCCCTGATATTCAGAATTATCTACAAAACCAAGCATTACTTTTATAATCGAAAAAAATAATAAGTATTATTTTAAATTAAATCTCATTATCCAAAATTGAATTCTTCATCTTCCTTTCCAAATGCTCTTCATTTACTGACATCTCTATCACTACGAATGGAATCATTTTTCTGGTTTCCCAGATTTAAAACTCTGGATAGTGATTTATTCCACTCCAGTGTATTCCACTTACAGGGCAACACCTCAGCTGTCAATACTATGGCAAAGGCATATACATATACTGTTCTTGTGGGAGTTGGGAGTAGGGTGGAGATGTTGGCTGGAAACAATACTGTAATCTTTTATAGGAGCTCTGATTGGCCAGGCCTGTATCTCTCTCTTCTTGCCTGGAGCAGTGGTGTAGCTTAACTTGAACCGCATGCATGGAAAATGGGGGAGAGTTGGCACCTCAAAGGAAATTTGGGGTGCTGTTAGCAGAAGGGGAAAGTATGCTGGAAAGTCAAAAAAAAAAAAAAGCCCACCGTGATGCTTCTGCTTATTGTTTGGGGATGTATATGCCAAATACTATCAAAAGCATATCCTTCGTTTGGTCCTACTTATTTTGATCTGTGACCTGGCTTACAGTTGTTTTAGACTGTGTGTTTCCTTAAGGCAAGGGTTATGTCATTCATATTTTTATCCCTAGTACTACCTATTAGTACCTGAATGACACTGAATTGCTTTCATTTGTTAATCATGCCCCCTTTCATGTGATATTTATTGCCTTCTTAAGCAGTTATTTAAACACTGTATGTTCCAAAGCCTCTACATGTGTTTCCTCATCTTAAGAATTACAGTGCTCAAAGTTTGAACACTAATGCTTATAGTTTTCATACTGTATAATCCAAATACATTTACTACACCAAAAAAGAAAAAAGAGATCATAAATATGTTTAAGCCTCTTTCATTCAAAAGCTATCCCTCCTTATCAGTGAGTAGCAAGTAATAGAGAACCTAATGGGAATACAATTCCCTTAAGAATTTAATAATCTTTCAGTCTGTTTTCTTCTGGTCAATTCCATGTGCTAGTAACTACATCTAAAAATTTTGTCTTGGAAAATATTTCTCAAATTTAATATGCTTATGAATCACTTGGGAATCTTATTAAAATGCAGATTCTGGTTAAGTAGAACTGGGTGGAGCTTGAGATTCTGTAGTTCTAATAAAATCCCAGATGATGCCAGTGTCACGGTGGCAGCAAAGAGTCTAGAGTTACTCTTACATTTAGCCATTCCAAGAATGGATCATTCAGTGGCTCAAGGACATTATCTAGGAACCAGGTTCTTTCCGTCTTTCCACTGTTCGATCTTCAGTTTGTTAGCTTGTAGTCTTAAGCTAGTGTCCTTTAGTTTCTGAAGATATTTGCTTTAGACTCAGATGTCACATGCATACAACAGTATTCAGAGGCAAAAAAGGTCTTTTCTTTTTACATATAACTTTTTAGGAGAAGGATTCATTTCCAGGAAGTCCCTAACGTAATTCTCTTAAGTCTCATTAATTAAAATTTCATTACTTATCCTGGTAAGGAAAACACAATTCCATGACTGGCTTAGAATATTCTAATGTTTTAATATTTTACTTTGAATCTCTAGTGACTGGGTGATGGGCAGTCCTGCTTGTTCTGATGCACAGAAACACCATTTTTCAGCGCAAGAATGGAAGGAAATGGATAGATATTTTACTACAGTCCCACTCAGGGTGCAGAGAGAACATCCTAGTATATTTGTCTATTTTTCCACTGCATGTGGAAGGAGAGCTGACTTGAGAAACAGATCTACACTGGTAGTGTTGGTAGTGGCTAACAAGTTACTTGGCTTGTCAGGGACTTGGAAATAAAACTTTTTTTAATGGAAAATTGAAAAATTGAAAAAGATTTGGGGGTTGGATATGTGTGATGGCAATTCTGGAAAGGTACAGAGTGTGGCACTATTTGTATTTTGTGTAATGCTCGGCAGAGGTAATCCATTACTGAAGAGGTTCTCAATAGATAACTAGGTAAGATGACCTGCCCAGTAGATAACAGTTATCTTTCTTTAGATACTCAGTGCTTGCTCATTGTATCATGTATACAGTGACTATAGCATCAGGGATAGAGGCATGGATTTTCTGCCAAGGCTGGTTCTGGTTAGGAATTTGTCTTCAGTGTCTGCAGTGCTTCCACAAGCAGCATTATTCATGAATTTGTAGAATGACTTATCAGCTCTCATTTTCTTCCATATATATCTTGTGTGACTAGGGCCACATTTCTTGACAGTGGGCCCACAACGTCAGAACTCACTAGTTTTTACCACATGCCTCGTCCAGAAGTAGCTGGCTTGACAAAACATTGAAATGGCCTTCTGAAGCCTCAGCTATAGTGCAAACAAGGAGAAAACACCTTGTGAGAGGGGAGTGATATTCCTATAGGATGAGATGTCTTTCTTAAATCAGTAGTCAATGCCAGTGTAGGCTCCCTAGATGGAATGTGTAGATCTGAGAGTTAAGGCATGGAAATGCAAGTGGCCCCTCTTGCAATTACTCTTAATACAGTAGAAGAATTTTTGCTTCCTGCCCCCAAGAGTATGGTTCAATGAGATTGAAGGTCACAGTGCCTAAGAGAAGCATACTTCACAAGGAAACATCATCATGTTTCCAATAAATTGGAAGCTCAGACTATTCTCTGGATATTTTGAATTTCTCGTGCTGCTGAACCATCAGGTAGAGAAGGTGAAGATCACAATAGTGCCCTGGGTGAATTATCACAGTTAACAAGAGGAAATAAGGTTGCTGTTCCAGAATAGAAGAACAGGGACTAATGTTTAGAACTCAGGATAATCACTGGGTTACGTCTTGATACTTACTTCCTTACCTAACAGTCCTTGGAAAATTTGAATCATATTTGAAGAAACAAAAGTGGAAAGGAAAACTAGAATCAGAATTCTAATTTATAATCTTTCTCTTAGAAAATACCCAAAGGGAGGAAGTACAGTACTAATAGTGATTGTACTTTAAGCCTCCCCACCCCATCTCTGCCTCTTTGCTCCACCCTCCATGTGGACAACAGCTGTTCCTCCCACTGTACCCCTTCACAAAGCTCAGCTCTACTATATCTTTCTCCTGCTTGTGATTTCTCCTTTTTCCAATATAAATCTTTTAAATACTCTCACTTCTTTTATTGAGACAATCCTTTTCCCAGTTATCCTGATTGTCTTTTACTAGGCCTTGATGCTATGTAAGAAAACATAGACTCTTCCTTAGAAATTAGAGGAAAAGGAGAAATCAGGGAAGTAGAGCAGAGCAACAAAGCGTTAGTTTGTTAAGACTCATACATTTTCCTCTAGAGAACTGATGAAGAGCCACACGCCTATTCCTTCTGTTTGGAAGCTCCTTTCATCCCGTAACTCTCAGCATCCTGTCATTCCCCACACACATCTTGCCTACTCCCTTCTGTTAGGTCGGATGGCACTACTTTTGGTATCTGTGGAGGAACTGCTTAAATCTACTTTGTTGTGTTCTTCCAAATTCCTGTTAGTACACTGGTCAGCTAATATGCCAGTGTTTTGATTTAAAAGGTCTCTGCCTGGGATAAAATGATGACTCATTCACTGAGTTATTTTTTTTCCTACGGGTTCAGTTAGCCATGCAGTGTGCCTCTTCCACAGCTAATATAAATATGAGCCACCTCTATGGGCCTTCTGATGTCTGGGCAGAGCCAGGGTTAGACTTGTGGTCATTGCCATCCTGCTTGTGACCTACCCTGCCACACTTGAAGAAAATTGCTAGGCTTCTTTTCCAAACTTGGTTTAGTTTGGTTTGGGGAATTTTCCTGGCAGAGAATGGAAAATCTGACGCAGTGGACTGAATGTTTGTGTCCTCCCCAGATTCCTGTGTTGAAATCTTAAGCCCCAATGGTGGTATTAGGAGGTGGGGCCTTTGGGAGATAATTAGGTCGTGAGAATGGAGCACTCATGAATGGGTTGAGTGCCCTTATAAAAGGAATTCAGAGAGCTCTCTTACTCTCTTCCTACCATGTGAGGATACGAGGAGCGCTTAGCAATCTGCAGTTTGGAAGAGGGTTCTCAGCAGAACCCGACCATGCTGGCACTCTGATCCTAGACTTTTAGCCTCCAGGACTGTGAGAAATAAATTTCTGTTGCTTATGAGGCCACTCAGTTGATAGTACTTTGCTGTAGCAGCTGGAAAGGACTAAGACACCTGACTACTTATACCTCCTACAAACTCTGCTGCTGAGGGGCTTATTTCAGGAGGCTGAAGCATATCTGCAGCTCTCCATGGAGTTCATTTCCATTCTTGAGGGCAGCTGTGGTTGTCTTTTTTTTTTTCCTCCATAATTCTGATTAATGAACTTTACCAGGAGCGAAAAAACTAGGGATTGCTCAGCTTTAAAATGAAAGACAAGGCTGTTCAGTTTTTTACTACAGATCCTCACAGAATGGCCTGCTCCAGACTCTTATAATTCCCTGGTGTGTGGACCACAGTGGTTGTCTTTCAAAACTGATTTTAAAAGGTGAAACATTTTTCTTGTTGGTTGGTGCATAGTTAGGAATTTAACACGGGAGTTACAGACATTCTCTGCCCTGACTTAGTTAGCACAGGACAGTCTGCCATCATAATGGAGACTCTAGAGGACTTGAGTCCGAATAGTCTCCACTGCTGGGTCTCTTGGATGCTTGCTTCAGGTGCCAGCATTCCTCTGTCTCTGATGCCTACCATTCCTACAGAATTTCAGCAGTATGTTCTAGTCAGTAAGTATATTGTTTTTTCTCTGACCTCTGGCATGGCGATCCTTCTGAATTCCTGATCCCATGTTTATGCTAACAGTTAATCCGTGCCAGTCGTTCTGCAGCCTGCCTGGCTCCCACGGTGGATACTAAGTCTCCAGGGGATCCTGGATCTCTGCCCTCCTTCTAAGGATAACTGATTTCTTCATAACTTTGATGTTGATTAAGAAAAGCATTTTTAAACTTATAATTTGTATATGAAGGAAAGCAGAAAATTTGGGCAGTGGCTGGAATAGGGAGGTAGGACTAAGGGAAATGTCTTAAGATTGGTGAAAATTAAGCCACATACTGCTGATAGGAAGGTTTAATTGCATCAGTGAGAAGTTTAGTTATAATAACGAGACGTCCCAGGAGTGGAGGGGGAACATTATAGGAGCAAAGTCCAAGCGAAGATGAGAGGGAATGCCATCCAGGGGACATATGAGTAGAGGGATTTCCTTTAGAATGGAGTAAAACCCCGTGTAATTAGAGAATGTCAGTCAAGGAGCTTATATTCACCGTCATTACTTCTGCCACTCACTCAGCCCTTTTCAGTCATCCCCATCACAGTATTAAATGACTTTTATCAAAGTCACCAATTTTCTTCATCTTGCCAAACTAATGATAATTTTTTTTGTTTTTATTTTTATTGGCCTCTTGCCAGTATACTATTTGACTTCTCCTTTACTCTTAATACATTTTCTATTCAAGGTGGATTTATCTCAATTTCCTTTCCTTGTTTCTTTCTCTATACCAGCCTCTAAACGTTAGAATTGCCCAGGGTTCTTCACCTTCTTTCTTTTTGTGTAGTCTTGGCTTCAGATAACATCACTGTGCAGATGGTGTTCGAATTTATATCTCTCTCCAGTCCTTTCCCTCTGGTTGTGATCGCCTCATATGAATGTCCAGAAGGCATATTGATTTATCATGGCCAACACGAAACTCTTGATTCCCTACTTCACATGTCTCCTCCCCCATCAAACACATGCTCCTTCCCTGAGCACCAGCAGCTTGTATTGACTGAATGGCCTCCTGACAATGTGCTCTGTTTCCGCAACCCTTGCCCTCCACTCCAGCCACCGCCAGCACCAAAGGCTTATCCACAGAGCAGCCAGATTTATCTTTCTAAAACGTAAAATAGGTGTCATTTCTCACTTAAACCCTTTAATGATTCTCATTATAGCCAGAAGGAAATCCAGGCTCTTTTCTGTGGCCTCTGAGATTGTACTATCTGGCTGTTGCCTATGTTTTTGACCTCACTTTCTACTGTTTTCTCTTATTCAGTACATTCTGGCCACACAATCTGTCTTGTGTTCCTCAAATATTCAATAGCCCAAGGTTTTCCTGTCCCAGCCCTGTGTCCTTCTGCTCCTCTGTGTGGGATGTTTTACTGTTAATCTCCTCATAATTCACCATTCTGTTCAGAAAGCATGTCTTCAGAGAAGTCTTCTCCAACTACTTCAGCTAGAGGAGACTCCATATTTTTGTTTTGTTTACTTAATAGTACTTGAAATTATTTTTTATTTTTACAAACTGTTACATTTGTCAGTCCTATTGAAATGTAGGCTCCTTGAGAATAGAGTCTGTGTGTCTCTAAAGGACCTCAGTGTTTGCTGACTGCTGTAAACTCCTGAGGACATTTTTTATACTTCTTTTCATTTTAGTGAACACATATTTCTGGGTCTCAGCCTGAAACACCAATTCCTGAGCCATACACCCCCTACCCCCAAATCACAGTTCCAATCTCTGCATTGCTTCTAGCATGTTGCTTTGTTTTTCTGGTAAAATTTCAGGAATAATCAGGGCTACTGTTTGCATTTCTTCATACCATTTAAATATTTATTTTCATCTTTTCTGTTCTCAGTAGTCTTTACATGGATGGCAGCTATTCATCCCCAAATTTCTTCCTTCCCAAATCTCAGTTACTAACATAAACTTCTCAAAATAAAACCTAGCAGTTCTTAACACCTTTGCTTCTCCTCTCCTTCCTGTAGAACTACCTAGTAGTTCTACTCATTTCCAAAGTAAATCTTTTTTGTTGCCTTTATCACATCCACTATGGTAGATCTGTCTCCTCATTATTCTCATTAACATAATCAAAGGCCTTAAGAACTAGGTAGGAAGGAGGCTGGGAGGGACCCAGAGGCAGCAGAAAGAAATGCAGGTGCACTTACATAAATTTCTTCCTTGGAACCCTCCTCCTACACTGATGGCACAACTGTCTCCATAAGATGTAAATTACAACTTGCCAGTTTCTAGCTTAGTTAGGTCCAAAGTCTCTAACTGGAGAGTATGAGTACAGTGAAGTTAGGGCCTGTCCTATATATAGGTCTCTCTATTTCACCTCTGTGTAACTGAGTGACTAGTATAGGTCCTGTCTCATGACAGACACTCAAAAAATATTGAATGAACAAATGAATGACAGCCTTTTACAGGGTTCCTTTACATACTATTAGCCCAAACATATTTGTTCCTGTTTTCCAGTCGATCCTCATATTGCAATGCTGGATCATTTGAAGTTCCAGAATCATGCTGTGCTGTTTCCTGCCCTCATTTTGTTTCTCAAATTGTTCTCTCTGAACCAAATGGCTCTCTAGCCCCAACTTCATCCCATTTTCTGCTTTCATCCAATTCATTCTTTACAGTTTCCACAAGGATAAGATCTATAACTTTCATATCCATTTCTTCTCTCCCATTCATTGTGGATAAGAGCTAATAGGTGCTAAGTAGAATGCTTGTTTAATTAAATGGAACTGAATAATTTTGCCTCCTACTACAAAGATTTTTTACATATGGTATTTTATGAGCTGTCCCAATTGTCTTTCTACTTTGGTAATGTAAATATTACTATTCTCATTTTGCAGATAAGTTTGTTGAGGCTCAGAATTTTATGTGGTTTTCTGGATGCAACATTTGTGACAGAGGTAGTACTAAAACTCATGTCTTCTGATGTATACTTCCTAGTTCATGTAGACACCTTTGTTTATATTTTCATGGTTCTGTGGGATCCAGCTTGATTCAGCAGCCTTCTAGAGTCCTAGTGGCAGAACATGCCAATTTTGTTTTTGTTTTGTTATTTTGTCTTTTTCCAAACTGGGAACTGGCAAAAGGTCCATTTCTATAGAGATGCTGAGGAAATATTTTCTCCCTTTGAGCTTCAGAAGTTCCTCTGGAGACATGGGGTGGAATGAGGGTTGTTTTGTTATAAGAATTTTTTTAAATAATAAAAATACAGTATTACATTTGCAATTTTATCCCACTTCACAGTATTAAGCACAATTTCTAAAAAACTTAAAACATGCCATTTTTATTAATGGTCCATTTAAAACCACCAAACATTTTGATGTCAATTACTAAAACAAGGTTTAACGCTGTCAAAAAGCATTAGTGCTAAAAACAGTCATCCTTTCTGTATTTTCATCTGCAAAGCATTACAGTTTATAAAACAATTTTAACTGTGGATACGTAAGGCCCTATATGAAGGTTTCCATATGTTAAGAATTTTATTTGTGTGTTTGATTCTAAATTGCTTTGAAAAACAGACAGTTGAGTTTTATAGAAAGGAATCTTTCTTTTAGGAAATAAATGTCTCAAAAGTGCAGGGCACCAACAGTAAAAACATTCTGACCGCAAATCAGAAACACATTGGGAAGTGTTTGTTGAGTACACCTTCTGAAACTAGTATTTTGTTTCTATTTGCTGGAAAATTGAAAAATCTGTTGTATCTTGGCATGGCTTAGCCAAGCCCCTGGCCCAGTCCCAGATTCCTTGTGCCGTATATGGCATTATTGTACGCACAGCTAGACTGCCTTGACCACTGTTTTCATCACATATATTTTAACTGTAAAATGTACCTGCTAACAGTACCATTATTCAGCTATAGTTGTTCTCCACATCATATTAGCTTGCATATTCTTTTTTTTTCCCTTAAAAATTGTGTCTAATACAAAAAAAAGTGAAAGAGAAGATGACAGTGTTTCAGCTGCTGAGTGGCATCTGGCCAAAAGCCACCAGGCTGACAACTGGAGTTTAGAGTGTGTTTTTGCAAGGCTAATTTAAGGTGAACTTAGATGGATTCAAGATTTATAAGCCCTGAAATGTCCTGACTGGAGCAAAGTTCAAGTAAAGTAATTCGCTGCTTGCCACGCAGATGGGGCTGAGCCCACACTGCCCTGTGATTTAGTCTATAGTCTAGGAGAATTTTTTTAAAAAACAGGCAGAAGGGCTGAGTTTCTGTGTTTCACTTCAGAGGTCTTCTAATAACTGAGAGGATTATACTCTTTTGACCAGCTAAGAAGGTTACGTGGTTTTGAGCTAGTGCTTTTATAGCTATCAATAATTCTAACTTTAAGGATTGCCTCTCATGTACGTCTCCTTTAACACATTAATGACTGTGAGAAACTCACACTCCTAATGATTTCATACAAAATTCAGAATAAAGAGCAGACATTTTTAAGGGATTGTAAATACCCCTGGTGCTACACAGAGTGGTGGGACTGGGGTTCAAAAACAATCTAGAAAATCATTTAATTAAACATATTTAGCCTGTTTGAAATAATTTTTAACTGCCCTAAGTATAAGAATTGTTAATTTGGAATAATTGTCACCCAAAATAAGAAGCAGTCTTCGATGTTAGGTTGCTGTACACTAGCCTGTTGTAGGCCAGTATTATCATATCAGAAGGAAGTTCAAATGTTCGCTAGTGGCAAAAAAAAAGAAAGAAAAGAAACCTTTCCCCATATGAAACACTAAGGATTGTTTAATTGAAATGAAAAGGGACAAACAGGAAATTGCTGTTATTTTTAACACGGGAAAAAGCATTAATCATATTGTGAAGAAATGCCCTTCATCAAAGGAGTCGCATTTTCTTTCTTAATCCTGCTTATCATTATCAGTATAGAGTTAAAATATTCTACAGTGCAGTCACTCTATCTAATAGATACTTAAAAGGTAAACAATCAGAAGGTTAAAGTGCAAAATAGATTGGTTAAAAATAAATGAAATTGTCACATAAAAAACACTTGTATTATTATTTCATGAATTTCCTTTTTAAAGGGGTTCAGAAAGAGACACCTATGAATGGTACAGGGAATTGCAAATTACCTTGTTTAAGTATAATAGAATGACATTTCCGAAGTAATAAGTTACATCTGGTAAACAATAGTTGATGTTTACAATGGCTCTGAGGAAAGGAGCTTTTGGGATTTTAAGTAACATTGCTTTTTATAACTATAAGTAACAAGATAATTAAATAGTTGTTGCTTATTTCACTTTTAAATATTATTCATAAGCTTCACTAGGATATTTTTTCCTGGCAGTAGCAGAGATAAATATGGATTTTTACACTACAGATGAAAAAATAATTGTGGAGAACCTTGTCAAGTGCCAGACACCAAGACAGGGTTACTCATTCCCTCAGCACGCTTAACTTAAACAGTCTTGATTTTTCCCCCTAAATACACCTTTTATTTTCTACAAATGTGCATGGGTTGTGGGCTAAAACTTGGCAAGTTCTTTGTCTGCTTCTTTTATTTTAAGGTCTATTTTTCCACCTGCATTGAAATGGGGGCAGCAAGACATAAAACAGTCTAGCGAGGCTGTGGGTACAAACCCTCCGTGGGAGAGAAGTCTGATCTATGTTTTCTTCTGTAAAATGAAAGAGGCTCTCATGACAGAGAATCATATCTTTTACCATGGAACTTATTTCCTAACAAATGCAGCACCTACTTTGAAAACAGAATTTGTGCTGATCTCAGGAGCTGAGAGTACCCAGATGCTCCATTAAGTTACCTACTGGTTTCATCCTTATGTAAATTTGTTTATGTTTAGACTCATTTGATTAATTTTCAAAATCTCTAGCTTATGTCACACCAGAAGTCTTCCATTGACTTAGCCTTTTGCCCTGAGGGTTCCTAATCCCAGGAGCTAGAGTGGACCGGGGGCCTCAGCAGAGGATGCTTAACTGGTAGAACCCATTGAGTGAGAATGGGGGACTGCAGTCCTTAGGAGTTGCCCACACAGGAGAGGATTAATGTGGGCTTTCCGCTAATATTCCTATGTATTCTAAAGGATACTTTTTTTTTTTTCTTTTTTAAAGCCAGGGAGTATTGCTTTGCTGCTGGAAAATGCCAGGTGTTTCATTAAGTAATACCTGACCAGTTTAAAGTGGGCATTCTTTTCTAGCAAGAAGTACACATAGTGAGGCTGATTCTGAAGATCTTAACCTTTTCTCTGTTTCCAATCAGTTAGGGATTAGAGCCTGAGCATCTTCAAGGCCACACCTTTAGCGTCACCTCTGGCCCATGAGAAATATATTTTAAGATTGGATCCTCCGTTGTTGGAATAATCTTAAACTTTGATTATCTTAAAATCTTAAATTTTGATTTAAATCAAAAATTGGAAAGAAAGAAATCTCCATTTGTGGTTTCTACTGAATTAATGATGTTCCGTTTCTCTGACACATCGTGTTCTTTTATTATGGACTGCCATTTTTCTCTGTATTCTTTAACAATGTGTAGACACTGAATTTTAAAATGTGTATATTTATCATTGATTTTCAAGATATTTAGTTAATAATATGGAAACATTTAAATATATCTTCCCCTGAAGATATAGCGACGCTCCTGTGTTCGGCGTAATTTCATATTGAAATTTCTCCTCTATATACCTTCTCCACTCTCCGCAACAATTGCAGAACAAGTGGTTCTCCAATTTTGGCTACAATGGCAGTTATTATAAAAACAATCATGGAAGAAAAATTTCTTGCTTTTCTGCCCAGACATATTTCCTCCTATCTTCAAAGAGAGTCCTGAATCTTAACTATCAACTTACGCTTTCTCTAAGAATATGCTTAGATGAACCTGGTGATCCAAAAGATTTCATTGTTTTTGTCAACTCAATATAAGATGCAAGCCTATGAAGTCATTTATTCAATCAGCTCTGCATAGCTGAATGTGGCATAGGGCTGGTTCTTATACACTTTTGCACACAGGCATACCCTGAACCTAGCAAAGCAAGTAACAGTGTTTTCAGCCAGGTTTCTTACACTAGAAAACCCAGAATAAAACCAAGACTAGCGAAACGAAAGTAAACTTGTCTTGTTAGGTGCTCTTGCTAATTTTGGTTTTTTTTTTTTTCTTTTCTGAAGCTGGGTTAGGGAGGGCCAAGATTCTGAAGTTGTTGCTTTCAGTTCTTTAGAACATGAACTTTGCTTTCACTAAATTTACAGTCTCCAGCAGGTTTGTTTATATTCTGTAGAACCAGAGGGAGTTCTAGAGCCCAGTTAGAACTATTTCATACTCCAGTTTACCTTCTTCGTAGATACCTTCTTGGAGTATCATTTGAAGATGTGGGAACTGCTTGATAATTAGATAGTAACTGGCTCAGTTTTAGATATGACTATAAGAGGGGCATATAAAGCCTGAGACTATTCCTTATTATTATGCATTAGTTCGTTGAAAACAACGAAAAGTATGTTTAAAAAAAAGTCTTGTTATCTTATGAAGGGTCTCTGAATTTCTCTTGCTACAACTTAGCACTGTTTTTTTTTCCTGATAAAGAAATGACAGGAGGGACATTTATAAGGAGCTCTCAGGAAGGTTCACTCTCCTCATCTGAAATTAGTCCATGTTTTAGGTGATGCTTGCATTCATCTGAAATCTTTGTACAGGTTATCAAATCTTGTATGGAATTCTTCCACTTTCAGCTATCATCTGACCTTGTTTGCATTTTTCTGGCCCTAAGTAAGTCTGAGAGCACACTGGAAGTCAAGTGCTGCTCAGATTGGTGTACTATTGCATAGTTACCCATCTCTAAAAACAATCCATACAAATTTAAAACAGAAATGAAGCCTCTTGCTGCCATGAAGCTAAAAGTCTATTCAGACTCCCTAGGTGGCATGGAAAGCATTTAGACTCATTTCATTCACATGTCAGGTAAAGACTTTCATTTAGCAGTGAGATGAATGCTGAATAATAGATCTTTTGAATAATGTAATTAAGAATTCATTAAGGAAGACTTAAAAAAAACCCTGACAGAAAGCAGTGTGTGTGTACTCCCTACACTGAACTCCCAAAATGTATCACAGGGTTGATGACTGAAAAAAAAAAAATCAGCTGAGAACCAATTAGAAAAATACTGACATTTCATTTACAAAATACTGACATTAAAATTCCGTGAGGAACAAATATATGTTTGAATTTATTAGAAATTATGTTAAATCAGGATTAAAGATCATTTTTATTATTTTAAAATGTGCTCATAACAAAGGACTTAACCAACACTTCGTTTTCCTGAAAAGATCTCTTAGTGTTCACCATGTGAACCTTACAATATTGAAGAAATTCACTTTGTTCTTGGATAGCTGATCAAATGAGAAATGGCAAACTTCCTCTTTTATTCTTTGCTTTATGTGAATTGAAATGACGAAAGTTTTAAAACAGACCCAAATGTGGCAACATCAGGTCAGAGATTTGCCTGTAACAAAAGAACAAATATTGCTCTTTGTATTGCTGTTATCTGCACAAGAGGAAGGAGGTGAGGAGGCATATGAAAAGATGCTCAGCATCACTAATTATTAGAGAAATGCAAATCAAAACTGCAATGAGGCACCACCGCACACCAGTCAGAAGGGCCATCATTAAAAAGTCTGCAAATAACAGGGCTTCCCTGGTGGTGCAGTGGTTGAGAGTCCACCTGCCGATGCAGGGGACACGGGTTCGTGCCCCGGTCCGGGAGGATCCCACATGCCGCGGAGCGGCTGGGCCCGTGAGCCATGGCCGCTGAGCCTGCGCGTCCGGAGCCTGTGCTCCGCAACGGGAGAGGCCACAACAGTGAGAGGCCCGCGTACTGCCAAAAAAAAAAAAAGTCTACAAATAACAAATGATGAAGAGGGTGTGGAGAAAAGGAAACCCTCTTACACTGTTAGTGGGAATGTAAATTGGTGCAGCCACTATGGAACACAGCATGGAGTTTCCTTAAAAAACTAAAAATAGAGTTGCTATATGACCCAGCAGTCCCACTCCTGGGCATACATCTGGAAAAGATGAAAACTCTAATTTGAAAAGATACATGCATCCCAGTATTCATAGCAGCACTATTTACAATAGCCAAGACAAGGAAGCAACCTAAGTGTCTATCCACAGATGAATGGATAAAGATGTGGTGTGTGTATATATATATATATATATATAAAATGAAATATTATTCAGCCATAAAAAAGAATGAAATATTGCCAGTTGCAGCAACATGGATGGACTTAGAGAATATCATACTGAGTGAAGTAAGTCAGAAAGAGAAAGACAAATATTGATACTGTATGATATCACTTATTGTGGAATCTAAAATGTGATACAAATGAACTTATTTGCAAAGCAGAAATGGACTCATAGACACAGAAAACAAATTTATGGTTACCAAAGGGGAAATTAGGAGTTTGGAGTTAACAGATACAAACTACTATATATAAAATAAACAACAAGACCCTACTGTATAGCACAGGGAACTCTATTCAGTAGTCTGTAATAAACCATAATGGAACAGAATATGGAAGAGAGACTATATGTGTGTGTGTGTGTATATATATATATATATATATATATATATATATATATAAAATCACTTTGCTCTGTACCGGAAACTAACACAACATTGTAAATCAACTATACTTCAATAAAAAAGTTTGAAAAATTCCTTGCATATTAAAACTTACATATTGTTAATATTTGTGCAAAGTACCAGATGTCCATCTGCTGCTGGCCTTGACCAGACCCCACTAAACGCTCAATAGTGTGGATGAGGAAAGGAGGGGGCACTGAGGAAGGGGGCAGAACTGAAGACAACATCACCCTGGCTCTGGGTGTATAGTTTTGTTTAACCTTCAAGTCAGCCCCAGGGAATCTGAAGTTTGTTTGTTCAAATGATAGCAACCTATGCTTGGTAAATTCTGTCTATGTGAGGGATACATAGGATTTTCTTTTTATCTATCTGTCTATCTTGATGTATTCTATACATTTTATTCCCTCATACTCTGCCCTCTTTTTTTATTCAGAATTTTGAAAAGGAAGTCAAGTTGGCCTCAGAGTCAGGAAGGGAGGGACACTATATATGTTTTGGAAAATGACTGGTAGAGGCCTCCCTTTACTAAAATTTGGGGGACAGTCACATCAATTATTCTCTACTATGCCAAATACCAAGACTTGACAGATTTCATCTGTTACCAACCTTTGAGGGGATTGAAGTTGAGAAAGCCCTGGAAATAAAAAGATGTTTGTCATACATTCAGTAATAACTGTGTATCAAATGCGATGATGGAAAATTGACCTAAATTATGTCTTTCAGTCCTTACAATAGCTGTCTCAGGATGAGTAGAACAAGCAGTGTGGTTAAGAGCACTGATCAGGAATCAAGGTGCTGGGTTCATATGCACACTCTATCACTTGGCGTGACCTTACTTCAGGCTGATAAATCATTCATTCGTTCATTTAACAAATCCATGTTGCCACATTCTGTGAGCCACTCATTCTTCTAGGCACTGGGAATTCAATAGTGAACAAAGTAGGCTAAATCCCTCATGGAACTTAGGTTCCTGTGGGGGACCCAGATGATGATGAAATAGATAGTAAATGAACAAATATATAAAATGGTAGGTGGTGGCAAGTGCTCTTGAGAAAAGTAAATCAGAATAATTTGGATGGAGGAAAACAGGAAGAGGGTGCTGTTTCTGCAGAATGGTCAGGAAAAGCCTTTTTGAGAATGAAGATATCCTTTGAGCAGGGATTGAAAAGAACAGGAAGAAGCATGTATATATCTTGGGGGGAGACGGTTCAGAGAGAGTGAAGAAAAAGTACCAAGGGCTTATGGGGGGAGCTTGCTTGGCATGTTCCAAGGAGAGAAAGGAAGGCAGTATGGCTAGAAAAGGATGAGCCAGGCGGGGACTGGTAAGAGATAAGCCCAGAGAAACCAGGGTGGAAACAGGGAGACCAGTTAGGAGGCTGTGGCAATAATTCTGTTGAAAGGATGGTAGCTTTGACTATATTGTGATAAGAAGTGGTAGGATTCTGGGTGTATTTTGAAGATGCAGCTATTTGGATTTGCTGATGGATTGGAGTGGCATGTTAGAAAAAGTGAAGAATGACTAAGGTTTTGGCAAGTGGAAGACTAGAGTTGCCATTTACTGAGTTGGAGGAAACTGGAACTGGGGCACATATGAAGAACGCATAAATAATTCTGTTTTGACCATGAAAAACTTTGACCATGAGAAATTTGAAAAAATTTTCAAATTCAAAGGGAGATACTGAGCGAGCAGTTGAATACACAGAGTTCAGTGTAGTGGTTGGGCTGTTGTCAGTGTTCGGTAGCATTTAAAGATACAGTATTAGGATGATGGTCATCAGGGGGATGCTGAGTCTCCCCCATCTTCTCCCCAGTCTCACTCACATGCTAGTATCTTGACTGTTTTGAGTCTGTATTAGTATTTTCAATTTTAATAAAAGTTCAGGAGATTTGTTAATAGAAAAAAAACCTGTTTAAGCATTATCCCCAGAAATATAGCAAGTAATATATCACTCATCCTTCATCCTACATCTGTCAGGAGAGTTGATTTAACTTATAGACCAAGAGAATCAATATTATCAATAAAATAGATGTATTCATGTATAATAATTTTTGGCATATTCCTGATCTTCAGTCCTACCCTCTTATATGGTGAATTATTTCCTTTACTTATATTTTCAATATTCCCTTTGCTTATTTTCTTCTTACTTTTGCCTGTGCTTCTTTATTTACATTGTATAATACTTCACTTTGCATTTTCTCTTCAGCTTTCCTTAGAGCGCTAACCAATCCCCACTTAAGCTCTCAAATGTTCTCATGCTCTTAACACTTCCTTCTCTGTCTTCTGTTCAGTGTCGACCCTCAGCAACTGATGACATTTAACTTGGAGAAGGGCAGGACAAAATTATGACTTAAATGCTCTCAATTCACTCCACAAGCCTTTGTGGAATAAGGCTCTTAGTATAATGTAAGTTTAAGATAGTGCTTACTTCAGTGGCACATATACTAAAATTGGAACCGTAGAGAGGTTAGCATGGCCCCTGAGCAAGGTGACACACAAATCTGTGAAGTGTTCCATATTAAAAAAAAATAATGTTAGGACAGAGATGATTAACTCACTGTCTTAGTGAAGACTCAAGTCTAGTTGATAAATACAATGTTCCCAGATTTAAAAAAATCAGAGGAAAACTACAAAACAGTATAGAAATGTAAAATTTTAGGGTACAAGCTGTACATACAACTGTTGAGGTGCAGTTGAGTAGCTGAGTACCGCAGTGGGATATTGTTTATCTCACAAAGGTTTACATTATCTTAATATATTTCCCATTACCTTAAATTATGGGAAGGCATTGTCAACTGAAAAAAAAAAAAAGCACAGCCTGAAAGATGAGAATAATGTTTTATTCAGGGACCTTATTAAGGACTATAACCCAGAATGGCAACCTCTCAGATAGCTCTGAGGGACTGTTCCAAAATGGTAAGGGAGGAACCAAGATATGTAGGAGTTTGTGCTGAAAAAAAAAAAAGACCCCCCCAAGAAACAAACACCCCAAAAAACAAACAAACCCCCCCAAAACACAAAATGTAGTCAAACATCAAAAGATTACTGCTAATCACAAAAAACATCTCAAGTTAATGATTTTAGTGCTTTTCTGTGTATGGGAAGAATACAAGTCTGGGTTTATAGAAATCATTCTGTTGATGTGCACCTTAACTACCTAGGGCCAGTATCCTGCTTTTCTCCATCCTGATTCCCCTCAGGGTGCACTGTTGGGGGTGGCTGCAGTGGCTGAGGGCTTGATGGCAGCAGCGTTCTTTGTTTACTGAAGTGCCTTTTGTCTGCAGCATAAAGTTGTGTTATGAAAAACATTAAACAACAGGTAAGGCAGGGTTGCTGACCATTCAAACTTAAATTGGGTGTCATTTGTGAAATACAAGTTAAAACCATCATGAGATACCACTATGCACCTATTAGAATGCCTGTTTTTAAAAAGTGCTGTTGAAGATGTGACACAACTGAAATTCTCATACATTACTGGTGCAAATGCAAAATTGTACAGCTACTATAGAAAGCAGTTTGGCAGAGTTTGTGGTGGCTTTATTCATAATTGCCCCAAAGTGTAAAAATCAAAATGTCCTTCAACAAGACAAACTCTGATGCATTCATACAGTGAAATACCATAAAATAAAAAGAGAACAACTACTGGTACATGGAGTGAATGGATGAATCTCAATGCATTATGCTTAGTGAAAGAAGCCAAATTCGGAAGACTACTTCGTAATATGTAATCGTTCTGTTTTGACATTCTGAGAAGGTAGAACTATAGGCACCAAATCAGAATTGCCAGGGGCTTTAGGCATTGTGAGAGATGGACCACAAATAGGCATGAGGAAATTTCGGGGTGATGACACAGTTTGTATTTTGATTTTGGTGGTTATATGACTATATGTGTTTGTCAAAAGTCATAGAACTTACACTAAAAAAAGACAAATCCTACTGTATGTTAAATTATACCTCAATAAGCTTGGTTTTAAAAAATAGAAGAAGAAAAGATAAGAAAGGCTATTTTCTGAAAGTGATAATCCAGTGTTTTGGAGTTGAATTTGAGTTTGAATAGTCTATCAGGTGAGAATAATACCTAATTTATACTATAATTAATTGTTTAATTGTTTTATTTTTATCATGAAAAAGTTCTTTCATTGACCAAGTATGTAGTTTTAGGAGGAATTCATCTACAGTAGGGAGGGAAGACAAGGACACCTACCTACATATACAATATTCCTGGAAATAAAAGGACATAAGATTGAGCAGTGCTAAAAGCCGTAACACATACTGGGGTATCTCCCTCATGTAAAGTGTTTCTTGATTGTTTTACAACAATCCTTTAAGATGGATGCCATTATTATCATCTCTAGTTTACTGATGTGAGAACAGCTTCAGAGAATTTAAGTATTTTGTCTAGAACATGGATCAGCCAGGATTCAAACACAGATTTTTCTTGATTCCACAGTTTATGTTCTTTCTCTGATACCATCCTGTCTTCTAGATCATTCCCACAAATGTTTTCACAAAGATAGAATAGACTAAGTCTGAATTATTTTATATTTTAGCTAGAGTTATTAAATAGTGAGTTCCCTCTCTCAGAAATTGAGTCTGCTACGTAAATTATTGAGCACTTCTCCAGCCACTCAAGGCACGCACAATTTGGTTCTGGATCAATCCCCCACTGCTTGCCCTTTACACCTATGTTCAGAATGATAATTTTGGGGGTGGGGGTCTCTGTCAGTCCTTCCAGATCTCTTCCAATGTGTTCATATGTAGAAAGTACAGAAAAATTAAGTTATTATGCAACCCAGGATAACTATATAATTATTTAGATACACCTCTTATATCCTGAGTCCTTTGAAGACCGTACGCACTGTAAGTAACTATAAATTCTTTAAAGATAAGAGCTGTCATTATAGTTTCTGAGATATATCATAACATCAACTCCAAAACCCTTCACCTAGGTGATGTTCAGTAAACATATTTTGAAGGAATAAAGGAATGAATGAAAATGGCAATAAAGAATAGAGTAAGAATCTTTGGAGTTGGATAGAGACTTGTATCCAAGTTCTAGCTATTCCATTCACTATTTGGTTGACTTTGGGTTAATTATTTAACCTTACCGAGACTCACTTTTCTCTGCTATAAAATGAAGATAATAATAGCACCTATCAATTATTAGTTGCGAGAATTAAAGGAGAAAAAGTATGGAATGTACTTAGCACAGTTGCAAACATAGTAGGTGTTCAAGGTACAATATTTATTAATGATATTTGTAAAATTCTCTTATTCCATATTGCTTCATTAATAATACGAATTATAAATTAATAATATTTAGGTACTTCCCCAAATTTCATTTATTCTTTTACTTTTCATAATTCCTGCCATCATGCATAATTTAGAGAGTGAGACTCTATGAGTAGAATGATGTAGTCCAGTTTTTAGTTGTTTTCCTTGAATCAAAGGGGACGTGGTTGTGATGGGAAGGATGAGTTGGGGTGGCAGCTCTGGGCTTTTCATGCATCTCCATGTCCACGTCTGCTGTCATCATTTTTATGGAGTGGGAGTCATTCAAAAAAAGGTTATTTTGATATAAAATCATATTGGAACCCTATAAAATAAATAACAGGAAACTTATTCTCATTTATTCATATGGTTAATGATTGGCGGCTCCAGGTATGGCTCGAGCATAAGCTGAATCAACCTCTGGATTTACGACTGTTAAATTAATGTTGGAGGAGTGGGTCTGTAAGGAACCAATTTTCAAGAGGGCCTGAAGAGCCTCTCAGTACAGAACTTGTTCTGAAGGAAGGGAAAGCTAGCTAGTGAGCTTTAGCTAGACACAAGGCCTTTGTGTCCAAAAGGAGAGGCTTCCTCTGAATAAGCATGGTAAACATCCTTTGGATTTGCCTTTAAGTTTAATCAGTAAGTCTGAGTCCTGAGGAAACTGGGATGGAGGTAGAGTGGATGAAATTAACAATGGGAAGAATTATTTCATGCAGAGTGAAAACACCACCAAACTTCATTGCATTGACGACTTGAGACCATTCAATTTTATTTTGTGTCCTCAAAATTTTTAGGAAATCAGCAGTTACCCGTTAGCCTTTAGCTGACCATACCTTCTGAGGTGCACTGGTTTTGATGTTTCTTTTAACCCATGAACATTTTCCCTGTTGTCTAAGTGATATCTGTTTCCATAGAACGAAGAGTAATTTAGCCCATACAAATTGTGACTTCGGCCGTTTTGCACTTCAGCCAACTCTGCTAAGTGTTCACGGCCAGAGCAGCAACAAAGCCAGTAAAATAATGACAATGCTTCAAAGTTGTGTTAAGAAATTGTAGTGATCCTACGTAGTTAGGTGTCCATTCAGTCTGAAGAGAAAAGGCAAGGAGACAAAATATTGGTGAAAACAGCCTAAAGCAAGTAATTAGTAGGAGGGGAAAGCAATGGCACATTTAGATTATTACACTTCACTTTGTATTGGTATCAGCTTCTGAATATTTCAGCAGCATTCATTTACATACCCACTGAGGATTGCTGAGCAGAAATTACCCTTTGTTCTCAGGCATAGAATTCAGTGGTGGTACAAGTTATGTCTAGACTTTGGCCCCTTCAAATAGAAAGAGCTTTGTGATGATACGTTAAATGATATGTAATCTTCACTTTTGTTAAAGTAAAACCACAGGATTTTCCTACAGAATCATTTGTACGTGTCCACATCATAAGAATTGACAATCTGTCTATTGTGAAGATGCTCTTTGGTGAGAATATTTTACAAGTAGTTCTGAAATGTAATTCGTGTACCTGCATTTTAATTTCCTGTCACACCCATCCCTCCCAAGTCCTTTTCCGGTTCTACCACTCAAGCTCAGTAGAAGGTAAGTGTACTTTCCAACATCACACAGTTAGTAGTTGAGGAACAGAAACCCAGGTCTGTGTGAGCCTACTACACCGTTTCACTCCTCAGGCCTGGTTGGACAGTGGCTTCCTGAGGGCTGCCCGCTGAGGTCCAGGTGTCTGAGGCAAGTTGTTCTTAGGTGACTGAATGAGTATTAAATGCAAAGTTTGTGATCTGCTGCTAGGAACTATCTAGACCTTGCACATAGTTATTTGGATAGAAAAAAAATCAGAAAGCAAGTATTAAACATCATACACAGATACTAAATAAAATTGAGTTGATAAAGTATGAAAAAGACTGAATAGAGAGGGAAAACATTTCCCCAAAGAACTTTCTAAATCACTGGAGTGTCTTTTTCAATCCATATTCTTCTCGCTTTCCACCCTTGCTCTGCAGTCTCCTCAAAGACCCTCTGCCAGGCAATTTCAGATGTATTATAAACATGCTCTTGTGAACAAGAGCGATAATTCTCCTCCACGCGGGACCCTGCTGCTGCTGACAATCGGCCCCAGGTAGCCTTTCACTTACCAATCGCTGTTGGCTCCAAAATAAGTTTTGAAAAAAGTGAATCGGAGCTTAGGATCCAAATGATAAGTGAAATGAAGGAATGCTTGTGTTTTCACAGCTTGTGCTTCTGAGGTGGTCAGAAGTCACTGAGCTGACCCACCCACGAGGGCCCTCATCACTGCATTCATCTATTAACAACCATTTCTGTTTGAGTTCAGGCTGCTGACCTTTTCTTTAGAGTCATGTTTGAAGATTAGCCTTGTAGTCAGGCTAATAGCAATTCCTCCAAAATAAACCACAACCTATATTTTCCTGTTATTCTGTTTTAAAGTTTTGGCTAGTTTATTAAACTTTTGACGTCCAGAAGCAGAGCATACCTTAGATATCACATTGGAAGCACCTATTAGAAAGAACACTATAGTGACATTATTAGCTTTTAGAGATGATGTGAGTGGGAAAGAAGATTTTCACCTGCACAAAGGGTGTTTTGGTCATTGACGTAACTTAGCTGGTCACTAGTATTCCAGGATGATACAGACTTTAGTGTGACACCAGAATAAGTTTGAAAAAATTTAAAGCCTTCTAGTGTCAGGCCAGGATAGCTAGAATTTACTTAAGAAATTTTGGACAGCTCTCGCAACGGACTAGACTCTGGGCTGTGCTGGACTCTCCCTATCTCTCAGAAATTTTCATTCTTTTTGGTAGAAAACATGAGGTCCTGGAGAACTGCATGTGATACAGATTAGTGGGGACAACCAATGAGTTGGACATGTAACAGAACTCACAGAAGAAAGAAGCTGTTTTGGCTTGGGTGGTTAAGGAAGATTAAAGGAGGGGTGGCATAAAATAGAACTTAGATTTCACTGAGCGGAGATTTTCATTTTAAAATAATTAGCGAACAGTTCTATTTTTACTTGCCCAGTATATTCAAAGATAGATACTGGATGCTGTGCACAAAGCTAAATATTGAAATTTAAGGAAACGCTGCTCTGAAAACAGAGAATTACAGAAGAATACCTAAATGTGCTTGTGGAGTCAGTTCAGTGAAAGTTTCAAAGTAAAATGTTGTTTGTGCTGATTCTTGAAAGGTTGGTAGGCCTTCAGCAAGTGGGCAAGAATGCAAAACCATTTTAAGCCACCTTGACATCAAATATAATAAAGTTCATGAACTAAACATATGCCCAGGATAAACTTAGATGTTAGATAATCCATTCACTGGAGGGAAAAATGTTAAAACCATCTCTTTCTTTCATAGGATTTCTTTGAAGGAGATTTCATAAGTGCCCACTCACCTATTCCCATATTTCTCTGGAATACAAGCATACATACTCTTTGTTGGAACATTCACATTGGTTACAAATCTAAAGTTGACTATCCATTTCCCTTTTGATTGATTACTTGTGCTAGTAGGTAGTAAAGGTGGGGAATAAAGAATCACCTCCAGAGAAACTTCTATTTTGGTTTGAAATACAATCTGAGCTTTTCTGTAGGAGACTGAATAGGTTAGAAATCACATCCTTCCAGAGGCCACTGTTAACATGAGTCTGTGTATGCAGAGCTCCTGCTGACTGACAGCAGTCGGAGAGTAACTATGTAGAGGGGAAAAGTCAGTTTGTATTAAAGTTTAACTGGATATAATACGTGAAGTAAGCCCACAAAACTTTCAAACACATTTTCAAAGATCAAAACAAACCATAACTAGCTGGATTTGAATGTAAGGAGCGTTTGGAATATGCGTTTTTGTACTAACCAATAACCCCCATGTCTGTGTGCTTATATAAATATGTCCATATAAAGAACCACGATACTTATCCTTGTTATTATATATTAAGGTGAGACAAACAGCTTTTTGCTGTTGACTGTCAGAGTGTTTTATTAAAAGCTTGTACTCTACTAAAGAAAACAAGGTCAGTGCTGGGGTAAATTTCTGGCAGATTATTTAAACTTCTGAGAGGGTGAATGCCATTTAGAAATAATGTGGTTTTTATTAAATAAATCTGTCTAATAATGTTAAGGTGCTATTTCAATTTTAAGAACAGACAAAGCCAATCTTAGGTACTAAGAGATGAGGGCAGAAGGTTGGGGTCAGGGCGAGGAGGGAGTTGAGTACTGGTTAGGACTGACACTGAGCACAGGAAAAAATGAAAAATAAAATTCCCGTTTTGTATTGAAGGATGTTTTATTTATGTTTAAATTCCCTTTTGCTTTACTGAATTTTCAACAAAGTGAGGTATGATATTTGAGTATACTTCTACTGTGGAATTAAAACAATAGGTTTTCTTTAGACATACAAAAATAAGACCTTTTGTTTTCAATAACTCAGTGAAGATTAATGATGAAAGTTATAAAAGGTAAAGACAAGGGCTATTGTTATTATGATTCAGTATGTCATGAAATGCAGACTTCGAAATGTTTAAAGTCAGTTTATATCTGTGTTTTCTTAAATTATCATAAGCTAGCGAACAAATTGCTGTCTTTTTAATCACTCAAAAATTTACAAGCATAGAGAATCCCACTAAGGCCTAGAAATTTTGTGTGTTTACCTTATTTGATAAAATTCTTTATCCCAAGAGAAAACATTTAAAATCTTAATTATTATCCTCATAGCACCTTTTTATATTCATTAGCTCTAAATTAATAACAGCTTCATAATTTAGCTTTAAACACAGAATTAATATTAGTACTGTTATACAAAACATGTTTTGGGTGTGTTTTATTGAAACCAAAACTGTAACAAATTTTGAGAGCCTTGTAAACTGAAACTACATGAGATTGATATTTACATCTCAAAATGTATTGAAGTCTTAACAGGAGAACTATGATTATAGCTTTTGGATATTTGTCATCAATATGGTTTTGGTGGCCAGAGGGAATGTGTTTTGCTTTTTTGACATGAGTTAGACACAAAAGCCCAGGGACACCTAGTGAGACAAAAATCTCAATAACTGAAGGAAAATAATAAACAGTAAGGACCTTTACTCCTGTCAGCCGTAGCAGATTCATAATGTGTTATGGGATGATGATATAACACATACAGGGTATTTAGACATTGAAAAGCAACATGTTGTCCTTAGAATATTTTCTATTAGCACATTGGTCTTAGAGGAAGGAAGAAAAGAAGGAAGGAATGAAAAAAGAAAAGAAAGGAAGAAAAATGAATTGATTGAGGTAGAATTTCTTACATTGAAGACTTAACTTCTAAAAATCTTGGAAAACACCTTGGGATATTCTGAAGAAGGCAGCAGTGTGATTTGACCTTGGACAGATGGGAGATTCATTGGTACTTCCCTATGTAACTGCCAACCTGATTTTCATTGCCTTAGGTATTACCATTTTACTTCTATAGTTTTCTCACCATTCTTCTGGTACGTCACTTCTGAGCTAAAAAAGAGAAATACTATTTTTATTTTCTTCTTTTAAATCCTGACATGATTTTTTTTTTTCTTTTTGTGATATAGCATCCCTCCACCCTCACCTGACACGGTTAGTACACGACTTTACAGGTAGCTCACATCTCTTTGGGTCTTTGCAACATGCCAGACATGTTATAGCAATAATTTTTCCATTAGAATATTTAGAATATTTTTTGAAGTTACATTATTTATTAGTTAATTCTTATTTGCACTTTTAGGAGAGAGTGAAAGAAATCAAAAGATTTTAGCTATATTATTTAATCCTTTCTTAATACTCTACTTCATTTTTTTCATTTTATTATTTCCTTAAACAAACAAACAAAAAATGAAAAAATCTTTTACTCATGTGTTTTCGTTCTTCAAAAATGGAACCGCTCTTCTCAGGTAGTTTGGGTTTCCCTTTCTAAATGATCCCTGTTTCTTCTTCGCCCTTCCTCCACTTTATACACAGTCAACAAGAATTCTCCGATTTTATCAGTAGTCTCACATCAGCCTTGTTCTTTTCATTTTCACGGTTACTGCCTTAGAAGAGGCCATCATTAATTCTCCTGTGGATTCTTGAAGTGTTTCCAGAGGGTCTTTACAAGTAAAAACTCCCCAGAAATAACTAGTCAATGAATTAAGTTTCAAAATTTGCCATTGAATTGTTCATTGTATCACTGTGTATCCTCTATTCCAGTGATTTCTAAACATAAAAAAAAAGATAGTAAGGATTTTTTCATTGTGATTTGGTGTATCTATTAATATGGATTTTTATGTGTACATCTATATCAATATATATATTAGCTCTGAAAAATCTTTCATGAAATAGTATTTATCCTGACTGCCTGAGATGAGCACTAATACTTTTTTCCTATTTTATTCCTCTCCATTCACTTCCAGTATAGAGTCAGTCTTCATTATTGGTAGATTCTGTATTTGCAGATTTGCCTAAACCCTAAAGTTTGTTTGTTAAGACCAAACTCTACACTCATAGTCCTTTCACGGTCCTTTGTAGCTATGTGTATGTGCAGCATGGTGAAAAGTTTGAGTTACCAGATAGGCACATACCAGCTGAGGTCACACATGGTGAAATGCACTGCTTTCTTGTTTAACTCTCATACTGTAAAAGTTTTTCACACTTTCGTGCTTTTCGTTGGTGATTTTGCTGTTTTAAATGCCCCCAGCATAGTGCTGAAGCTCTGTCTAGTGCTTCTAAGCACAAGAGGGCCGTGGTGTGCCTTACTGAGAAAATATGTGTGTTGGATAAACTTTGTTCAAGCATGAGTTATAGTGCTATTGGCCATGAGTTCAATGTTAATGAATCAACAATATGTATTAAATAAGGTGTCTTTTAAACAGAAACAAACATAAAATAAGGTTATGTATTGATAGGTATACAAAAATGTGGCCAGACAGGTACTTAATGCTGAATTTCTCCAGTGGCAGTGAATCAGTATTTACTAATTTAGTGTTTGCAGGTACTGTATAGAATATAACTACTGTAAATAACAAAAATTGACTATTGCATTTTAAATTTTGGTCAGGATCCAGTGACATTATTTCATGGGCTGACCTACAATTTGCAAAACACTGCCTCCCATGAGTCATTTTTCTCAAAGTTTGCTGCTAGGAAAAACTTTGTTTTTCAGGAGCAAATTGCAGCTATGTTTTCTTTTCTCTGAGAGATTTGTAACTTGCTGCTTTGTATTTTTTACCTTGCCTGCCAGGAAACTTAATGCAGGCTTTATGCTCAATTACAGCAGCAGTATTAATCCTTGATGTTGGAATGCTTGCTTTCCTGTTTTTAGCCCTGGTTTCCTCCTTTTATTTCTACTATATTATTTTTGTTTGATTTATTCTTTTTGTAAAAGAGTCTTGAAACCTCTTGGGGAAAAGACGGAAATGAATTAATGAATAGGTAAATAATTGAAACAAGTAATCCTGGAAGAAAGATCTGGAGATAAGAGGCTATCTTTTTAGTAGAGACTCTAAAATATAATATTATTGTCAAATGCTTTGATGGTATGTGTTCTCCTTATTAAGTTATTTTTAAAATGTGTTGTGTGTTAACTTAAAAACATTCTTTGTGAAGATGAAGTAGAAGGGTTTTCTGAAGTGTCAGAATAATTAAGTAAAGCTTAACAACTTAACGATAACAGTGTAAGAAAATTACAAAATGTGTATTAACATGCTCCCTTCTAAGATCACCTATCTCTTCATTACTGTATGAATAGTCACCAATATAGATGATATAAAAAATTCTTGCTGTTCTTTAGCAATAGCAAAGTAGGTATAGTATGGATAATTAAATCATCAGTAGTGAACATCTAGTCATAACCAATCATTTTAATATTTCTACCTTACTCACTAGAGTTATTCACATCTTCCTTTCCACATCTCTGTGTCCATCTATGAAGATAATCCTAGATAGTCAAGAGTTGCTGTACCAAGTTGCAAACTAAGTGAAAGTTTATGTACTCTCCTCACTTAACCAAACTCAGTATATTTTATGGATTGCTTCAGTGAAAAAACAGTAATGGGTAATAAATTCATTAATCCTAAATTTCTAAGATTACATTTTGCCACAGTGTGTTAAAACAGTTTGTGAAATAAGTGATAAAGGACACACTGTGTGAATATATTCTCCTAACATTTATTAATATCACAATTGAGGATACCTCTATTGTTAAAAATAATTGGCAATGCACACTAAAGGATATTATGTCTCAGACTCACAATTTAAAAGGGCCTCTTAAAATAAGCTTCCTATAGTCTATCTCTAGTATATTTTAAAACAGTAGAATTAGATGTTTTTCTATTTTCATTTACTAACGAATTTGAAAGTGTTAAACCTCAAGGTCTATTTTCAAGCAATATACCAATATTTTCCAAAATATAATCTTCTCTAAAAGTAATTCATATAAATAATATGAATATTTACTCATTTATGTTAATCTGACCATGAGAGCATCAAACCTTAATGATGGTTATATTCTTGTAGTTGACAGTCCCACAAAGGCCATGTTACATTATTTTACATGGGAAAAGTCAAATTTTAACATTGTTGGGAAGAGATAAAAAGCTCTCATATATCTGAATCATTATAGACTTGTTAAAGGATATTAATCAATCCACATTTGTATCACTAGTATATCACTAATACATTTGAAATATATGAGAGATAGAGCAATGTAGGGATTAAGCCTAATGGATTCTAGAGCCAGCAGCCTGTGTCCAAGTCCTAGTTCTACCAGTTGCTATCCCTGTGACCTTGGAGAGATAACCTCTCTGTGCCTTTGTTTTCCTCATTTGCAAAATAGGGATCATTATATGATATCTGTCTTACAAGAGTAAATGAGTTATTATTTATGAGGTAGTCCGAATGGAACCAGGCACATAGAAGTCACCATCTAAGTGTTTAAGTAAATAAATAACTAGGTAAGAGGATTTATAACTCTTTAGATAAGAGATGATTATTCCAGTGTTAAAAAATGTATGGCATTTTAAAACTGAATGAAACTCAAGATCATGTAGAAACAGTCCTTTTGATTTTTTAACAGCATTACCACTCCCACACCTTTTTAATTTTTTTCAAATGAAATCATGGGAACCTCAACATAGAAAACAATTGATGTTATTGAATGGGGCAGAAGGCCTGGATCTTTGCCCATGCTACATTTGGTTACATCTCTCAGAGGCTTCTGAATTATGCCATAGACTCCAGAGGTTCTAAGGATGAAAGTTTAAAAATTCCCGATTTTTATGAAAGCCTTCTTGTACAGATGAGGTAACTGATGCTCAGAGTTGGTAATGGTTCACTTTCAAGGTAACACAGCTTATTAGTCTTCAGCAAATGCTAAAAACCAAGGATTCTTGTCCACTGCACACTCACTTACTCCCATGGCTCTCTCAAAGCCCCACATGGTTGAGCCTTTACTGGGCAAGATGAAAACACATTTTAGTCTTTATTTTCCAGGTGATCCCAATGTCTCACTTTAGACATGTCTTCTAACAATATTCCTACAGTTCAATGCCTTTCCATCCCAATCTATCATTATGGCCTATATGAAAAGAAAAATAATTTTTAACTTTCATATTTTCTTGTCAGTTGAGTAAGGCGCTCCATGTGCAAACTAATTAAGACTGAGTCAACGCAGTGTTAAAAATATATTTGAGTGTGAATTTCACCAGTGATAAGAGAATGATCCTAGCATCTACAAAAGGAATGGGCATTCAAATTATAGCTTATTATCTGCATAGCATTTCATGCTGTGCAGAATGCCTGCACAAACACACTAATGGGACTCAAAAACGTTTGAACGGATGGTTCAAAAGATTGTGGGAATTAATATGGGTAGCTAAAACAAGAGCCAGAGTTTGAGTTGGACTCAAATCTAGTTGGGCTGAATTTTCATACCCTTGTAAAAGACTTAAACAATTGATGTGTGGGAGTCTTATTGTTGATTGCTAATTGCTAATTATATAAAAATCAGCTTGTACAAGTGATTGGAGCTAAGGTAAAATACAAGTTATATAGTGCAAGCCAATATTACAGGCTTAGAGAAGCACCTAAAATTTTTAATACTGAGAAAGTGTTTTTGAGTGCAAACAGTTAAATTTTCTTTATCCTTGATAGGTACAAACATTATTTTATAATTGATTTCCCTTCTTTGGCCCTTGACGAACATACAACTTAACATGTCATAAAGCAACTTACTGCCTCAGGGCCAAAAAAAAAAATGGTAGCCATTAATGGCTATTTCACACATTTGAATATTGAATGAAATATTAATAATGTGATTAATTTTTGTTTACGAGAATTTCAGACTTTGGAGGAAAACAAAACAATACTAATTGGATCATTGAATCCCTAATTACATCATATTGGAATAAACCTTAATCTTGGATTATGAGTAAGGTTAAGGATTGTAGCATCATCTCTATAAGCTACTAGCTTCTGTGTGGTCATAAAAATTTGGCTGAATACTACTTTTTAAGTAGAGCAAAATGACATGGAAAAAATGTGTACCATCAGCTGCTCTTCCTTTAATAGGATTTTCTGATGTGCAAATCACTACAGTAGAATGATGCAGTGGGGCATAAGGACAGTGAATCAGGTAATTAATTGAGTGTAACACTAATTATATTCACTATGAACTGAAATATATACATTTGATGGCCATGATGGCACACCAGTATTCCAAGCCCAAGGTGAGAAATGCATTTCAACTTCTCTCTTTATAAAAACTCAGCAGTCTACTACAGTCTGTATCTGGTATCAAATTCTATATATCTACCTGTGTTTTTAACGTGGAAACCCAATTCCTAAAGGAAAGGTCATTATCATTATTAAGTTTTATAAGAAAATCAGTACGTACCAGTATCTGTTTAATAACGGAGACATCATGAATGTCAGACTTAACACGCTTTGCAGAGTGCTAATAACTCCTAAAGTGTATCCTTGTCTCAAGTTAAAGTCAGTATTGGAAATTTTATATTACCTGCTCTGCCTGAAAGCATTAAAAAGTACTTCTGTAATAGCTAAGCTAAAGAAGAAAATAGTGACTTTTTACAACTTTGCCTAATTTTTGGTTCAATTTCAAAGCTCATTTATAGATAAGTCATATGAAGTTGGCATTGGCTTGAATTAAGCAAGGGGATCATTTTAACCACGTATATTTTATGTTGCCTTCAGGATGAAATAAAAAAAAGCATTTATGTGTGCCTCTGTTTGGAAGTTTTGTAAGGTATATGTGTTTTAGATACATTATTAACTACATCAGAATGCTTTTTTTCATATTTCTTTTAGTTTTGGAATTTCATGGACATAAAATATGCATTTATTCAGAAACTAAACACAAAACTTTAGTAATTTCTGCATTGCAATGATCCTAATTCAAGTCCAGTGATAGATTGAAAGAGATTGTTTCTTTTTCTATTATATATTTAAATTAAAAATAGGAAGATGTAGTTTCTACTAATGAGTTTTGTAGGGCTGTTTTAATATGATGTCCCTTAGGAGGTTTCCTCACTCGGTATGAAGGCTCCTAAGAGGTGCTTGTGCACCTGATTAATTCATAAATGGCGCTGAGGGCTGCACATTTGCCCAATCCTAGTTAAATCGTAGTAGGCGGCTATTCCTCTGTAGGATGCATTGCAAATTGTGATGCTCTTATTATACACCTAATTACAGCATTCTACACCAGTCTGATTCTTTCCATAAATTCTTATAAAAGTAGTGTCCATTTTAGAAGTTAGAGATTGAGGTTCATTAAAATGACTCCAATCCATATGATTGCAGTAGAACAATGACGAGACTTGCTGGAAAATTGCGCTGAAATTCTATAAAGAACATATATGTAAAATATGGCGAAATTAAAATACAGTGATTTACAAAAATTAATTTTGTATTGTAAATAATTAAGCAGATACTGTGGGGATACAAGAGGAAAAAAATGAAAAACATGTGAAAGGATAGATGTAGTTGTTTTGGGGTGAGTAACCAATTTAAAAATTTTGTGATTTGAAGCATAGTTCTTAACCCTTCTGTGCCTCAGTGCCTCGTGGGGGGTAGTAATCCAACCTATCTTATTGAGTGTGAGAGTTGATTGAGTTAATATATGTAAAGTGCTTAGAACGGTGCCTGACACATAGTAAGTTCTGTGTAAGCCCTTTTACAGATCCTTTTCTCTCAGGCTCTACCCAATCTAATTCTCACCTGAGATGTACTGTTTTCTACTATAATGCTTTAGCTAAAAGTAATATTTCCACTGCTGTTCCTCCTATCCTTTGACATTGCTTCTTCTTGATGTTATTCTGGCTGAGAGGAGAGGAGGTTTCCCTTTACAGTTAGAGAGACAAGATGGATTAGAGTTTAATCAAACACAAATTTGTACAGGTAATACATTTTTTTCCCTAGATTTATAGCTGAAAAAAATGGCCCAGTGTATAAATACCATGTAACTCAAATTATTTGTCTTCAAATATGCCTTTTATAATTTCTCCCTATTATACGAAGCAACAGTGTTTTATTAAGATACAGCCATTTCTTGCTATATCTAAGGTAAATGTTCAGGTGTCTTCTGAATCCCGTCATTGTTTCTGGGGATACACGAGTTCTATCTTCATAAGTTAGGAACCATTCTACTGAACTGAATTCATCATTTAAATCAGGTTTATTGTTATTATTTATCTGCTCTTGTGATGTAGATACCAGGTCCAGAAACTATCTGAACATTTATCTAAACCTGGAGGATACTCCTTCAATATGGTCCTTTCCTTTTATTGAGGAGCTGTGAGATGTCAATTACATTATATTAAAGAAAGGAAAGGAGTGTGCATATTATTAATGTTTTAAATGAAACATAAAGAAAAATGAAGCTCAAGGAAGTTAATAGGCTTATCTCAGATTTGACAACTAGTTAATGGTGTGGGTAGAACACATGGCTTGTGATTCATGGATATTTTTCCTTCCATTCTGCATTTTATCATAAAACACAAGAAACAGGAAAAAAAAGAGTTATGAAAAGGCAACAATATAAATGTGAAAACATATTGTGAATGTAAGTTTAACACTTTTTTCTTTTAATTTACCAATCACATAGTCACTCAGAATGTGAAACTCTTTTATGACCTTTCCATCTGACACAGCTGAATTGTTTCAGATCAGCTAAGAAAAACTTAGACATATTGTGCTGACTTATACGGTCTAATGGGTTTAACAGAAAATGTTTCTCCCCTAGATAAATATGTTCTAAGTTTTAATAATACAGGACCTTTCACTTATAAAATTATCCAGTTTATAAAACATAATTATCAACATTTAAAAATGCTTTGGATGTGTGCCATTTGACCATCTTTTTTTTTTTTTTTTTCCACATTGTAGACCAAAGCATAGAGAAACTTGATCACTTAGTAAAGCTGTTCTGACCCCAGTAAAAATAAGGTAAAGAATTAAATGGTTACATATGTTGGTAGGATAAAATCTCCATTAAGGTTGAATTAACAGGATGATGCTCTGATCTCTTATTGGACAAAGAAGTGCATTATATTTAGAATAAATAGCATACCTGAGATCCTGATCCTTTAACACAGGTGGTTCACAGTGTATATAGTAGCAGTGGTGGTCATATTTGTGTGGAGACAGATTGAAGATGAATTTAAATATACTTTATAAAAGGGAAAAGAGAAGTTGCTTCTGTTGTCATAGTTAACTATAATAGAATAGTATCTTGCTTAATATTAGCTTGTTATCCAGCACTAGCCTGAGAAGTGGACTGATATTCAGATTTAGCATAAATAGAGTAAATAGAATTGTAAGAAGTTTAATTTATCAAATGAATCTGCACAAATACAATTATAAAATAAAAATTACTTTCAAAAAGTTTAAGTTGGTAAAATATACTGGACAAACATCACACAGTAACGTTACTATAATCCTAATAAATATTACTTCTGAGTTTTATCCCTAGCTGTCATATTGCCTTTATAAAGACTTCAGAATATGCTCTCGTGAGATTTTGACTGCATCCATGTGTTAGTAGCCCATACCACCTCGAGATCAAAACATTACAGGGTTTTTTTCTTTTTTTTAAGTGGGTCGTGGGTAGAAGGGAGGGGTGATTGGGATTCAAAGGAATCTCCAAATCCTGCATTAAAACAAAGGTCTGTCAGGCTTCCCTGGTGGTGCAGTGGTTAAGAATCTGCCTGCCAATGCAGGGGACACGGGTTCGAGCCCTGGTCCGGGAAGATCACACATGCCGCGGAGCAACTAAGCCCATGCGCCACAACTACTGAGCCTGTGTGCCACAACTACTGAAGCCTGCGTGCCTAGAGCCCGTGCTCCGCAACAAGAGAAGCCACCGCAAGAGAAGCTGGCACACCGCAACGAAGAATAGCCGCCACTCGCCACAACTAGAGAAAGCCTGCACACAGAAACGAAGACTGAACGCAGCCAAAAATAAATAAAGTAAATAAATTAAAAAAAAAAGTCTATCAAGCTATGTAAAAGTCATCCTTAAATCTGGAATAAAGATATACTAAAAACAAACTTTCTTGGGGATTTTTTGAGGCTTATTGGATCTGGAATTTCTTTCCAAAATTAAAGTAGATTTTCTATTATTATTTGAATATATGAATTAAAAACAGTGTATTATCAATTAACTTTACCTGTTCCTTTTTACTTTTTTTAGATTGAATAGCTAGCCATTCAAAATCCCTTGGATTCTATACAGTACACTGGAGATCACATTAAAGGTACTAGACCTCTCATGAGGTGGGGAAGGGCCACAGAAGTAGCTGACCATTTGCCAGTGAACCTGAAGGGGTTTCTGATTAGCATTTAATGAAAAGGGAATTCATGACCCTGGTGACTGGAGGGCATGGATGCAGTAGGATTGGGTACCGAAAATGAATGCCTCTATGCAAACTGTAGAAGTTAGAGCAAGTTGGAGGATAGTGATGGACAAGTTAACTCCTCCCAGCCTCCCTCGTGGATCACTCATGGAGAGATGGCATGAAACTTGGGAAAGGGCAATATAATCTTGAAATGGCAAATTTCAACTGAAAGTGGCTGAGTGTACCTTAAAATGACAGGATTATGTAAAAATGGAGGGCCATGAGCTAAGTTAAGTTATAGAGAAATAAAAATTTTGCACATCTGAAGTTGTGGTTATAAAATCATACCCCATCTCTGGTATAAAAATTTAAAGAAATTATTAAAGAATGCTTTAACTCTCAAAATATCTTGGCTTAGGTTTTAGGTGTAATGTGGAACAAGAATATTACCTCGTCTTTTGTTCAAGAAAATTAAAGCAAATTATTTTTCGTTTATTGTCCAGCTTCAGGATTTTAATCCAAGCAATAGTTATGAGTAAGTCAAAAGACAAAGAGTCAGATAAAAGCCTTGCAATCTGAAATCACACAAATTAATTACAAGGGTCTGACTGAAAGTTGGACTTAGCAGAGTGTCTGCCAACAGTAAGCTGGGAATAAATGTTATGGTTGTCTTTATTACTTTTATTACATTCCACTCCTAACCAGTTTAGGAGAGAAGCAGGGCATTCAGGGGGAGCCTTCTTGGTCTTACCCATAACTACCTCCATGACAGTGTTGTAGGAGTTGGAAGCAGGCTTTGAGAGAGAAACTTGAACTTGCAAAATGATTTCTTATACTGGAATTTTTGATTCCCTTGATTGCTGATCTGAAAGCCACAGCACAGTGCCTATACTGTAGTGGTGAGGGAGGGAAGGGGCAGCTCATGGACACCTATGTTTGAATTAGTCTTCAGCTGTATTAGTCCTAAGGCGCCTTGATCTTGCTGGTGATAAAGCCCACCTATTGCTTCTATTTACAATCAAGGTTAAAGACTGTTAGTATTAAAGTAAATTTCATGGGCAGGAGGATTATAGTAATATCTCCATTCCTTGCTAAAACAACTAAGTTTCTGCCTATTCCAAATGGTATTTATACAAGTGTGTATGTGACAGTTTAACACCCTAAATGTGATCTAATAGTTCTACTGAATTTTAGACTGAATGCTACCATAAACATCTACTATATTAAAAATATTTGCATATGGCCTTCTCCTATTCTGAAAATTTATGAATTTTAATAAAGTTGCTTAGATTGTATAGCCCACAGTTATAATTGCTCATAATCCAGGAATATTATTTAAAGGGAATTGAAATTATATGAAAACACTTAAGAGCAGAATTATGTCTTCAGCTTTCCCATTACTTTTTATATGTTGATTATTAATTTCACCATGGTAAATGAAAGGATACTTAATTGAGATGAAAACTCTACTTAGCTTTGTAAATATGTTCGTGAATTAACATGTGTACAAATGTATCTTCATGATAACTTAAGATTTATCAACAAACAAACCTATAGAGTAATATGTACTTTGGTCTAGCCATTATAACAATTAAATAGTTGTTTTCTTAAGGCAAGGCAACACCACCACCAAAAAGAATACTATGTAATTATAATGAATGATTAAAAAAAATAATTAGGTTCCAGATCAATCATGTACATCCAGTTTCATGTAATAAAAAGTAACAACTTCATACATTAGAAAAATATAAAATGGAAAATAAAGTTTTAGAAATTTATTTTAGAGCATTTTCTAAACTGGATAATTCCAGAAATCTTCCCTCACTGTCCTTCTCCTTCTATAGTAAACCACTACTAACTGTTCTTTTGAATTTTTTTGTTTTTTCAATTTAGTTTAACACAGCTTTATTGCTGGGTATACGGAAGTCAACAAGAGACATTAGGTGTCCTGAAGAGTTTCACGATTAGTAAGGAAGATTATTTGTTGGCTCATTTAGGTATGCTCCAAATGTACAAAAAATTATTTAAGGCAGCCTTAAAAAATACATTGTAACAGTATAAATAATATGAATAAAAAACAGGTAAGAATGATGAAGGGGAGAATAAACAGGACTAGGGAAATAAAATGTAATTAGAAATAACATCCATGCATTATACACATGCAATAAAATCTTAAATACTTTCAGTGAGATATGTGTAAAGTGATAAAATGCAATGTACGATTAAGTATAATAATTAAAAAGTACAGGGCTTCCCTGGTGGCGCAGTGATTGAGAGTCCGCCTGCCGATGCAGGGGACATGGGTTCGTGCCCCGGTCCGGGAAGATCCCACATGCCGCGGAGCTGCTGGGCCCGTGAGCCATGGCCGCTGGGCCTGCGCGTCCGGAGCCTGTGCTCCGCAACGGGAGAGGCCACAACAGTGAGAGGCCCGCGTACCACAAAAAAAAAAAAAAAAAAAAAAAGTACAAAGTAGAGCTGTAACAGAAAGAGAATTGAATGCATAACTAGCGAATGTTTTGAGGTTTTAGCTAAATGAAACAGGTTTTTGGAAGAGGTGGTATCTGACCTCACTTTTGAAGAAACTAGAGAAAGAGTAGACACATGGAGTAGAGGGTGGAACAATACCTGCAAAGTTGTATAGGCATGAAACAGAATGGTATAGAACGTGGTACTAGTGTATTTAGGAAATCAAATGCTGCATTATAAAGTAGAAGAGAGCACAGGTAGGCTTATTGGTGGGTGTGGAACTGGCCAGATCTAGAGTGCGTAACTTTTTGTATTAAAAGAATATGGATAAAGGAGAACTTCAGTGACCCAGGTTTGAGATGCTGGTTCAGTTGAATGATTAGGAAGAGGTGTGAAATAATTACTGTTATTTTCAAGTTGGGGTTGGGAAATCAAACAAAGAATAGTATCGTGAACCTCTAGTTTTTACCTCCTAGATTTTTGAAGGCAGTGTTTTTTTCATCTATATTTTCACCAACTACTACTTGCCCTACCCCAGCAATACCACTGGAATATTTTGAAGCTAATTCCAGAAGTTATATAATTTAATCAGCAAACAGTTCAGCATGTATTTCTATATGATAAGGACTTATTAGAAACATAACTGGAACACACATAAAACATTAATAGTAATCCCCTAAGATTCTCCAATACCTAGTCAATGTTAAAATTTTCCCAATTATTCTTCCAAAAATTCGTAGGGATAATATATTAAGGACACTTTTTTGCCTGGCTTTGTCTGTATATTTCATATAAAAGTATATTTCTTGGCTAAACAAATCAAAGTACTATTAACATCAATTCTAAAACATACAGTGTTTGAAATGATAGTGGCTTATAATGAAAGTTTTGGACTATTTAAATTCTGGGACACAGGATTCAGTTGTCAGCAGCTAGGATGAGATGAACTACTACAGAATCCGTATCGCCTGTAGTTTTACAGATAGAGGAAAGGTGGCAGAACATAGCACAATTCAGTTTTCAAAGATGCATTAGTAAAAGTTCATTTAATAAATGATTTTTTTTGACTTGACGGAGAGCCAGAAACTACTTGAATATCCCCTGTATCTGTTTAAGAAAATAGTTTGGGTAGCTATAGGAAATGGGTGAAATGATTACTAAAATCAGTAAATGCAAAGAAAGCAAAGGAAAACATAAACCATACAAAAATATTTCCAGTACCAAATTTTTTGTCATTTGTTAAACCACAAATAGGCATACACAGAGCTGTAGTTCAACATGCTTTTGTTGCTAACTTAAAGTTTGGAGCACTGCTCTGCAAATCAACCAGACTGGACCATGAGTTACAAATTTTATATATACATATAATATATATGTATATTATATATGTATTATATACATATAATATATATGTATATTATATATATATATAATATACATATATGAAGTGTAAGAGACTAATTGGGAAGTTATAGTTGGACATGAACAAATGTTAGAGACAAATTATTAGAGGGGTAAGAAGACTTAAGCTGGGAGGAACTGACTAGTTCTTTACAGGTAATGCATAATTCTAACTGATAAAATTGAATTCAACATAGATATTTCAGAAAACTTATTTTCTAGTTGTAATATTTATATTAGAATTCATAGTCTGCCTCATTGGAGCTTCAGTAAGTCTGCAAGTGGCTCCCTAACTTGCAAGTGAAAGTGCTTATTACATAGTAACAGATGGAAAAATAGAACCAAACTGCACATGGGATAAAATCAGAGTCAACATATAGTTTATTTGCAAAGGAATATTTTTTCAACTACAATCATTGCACCTACTAACTGACCAAGAGTCTTTTCCTATATTAATCATTAAAAATGACTTTTAAAGTGTTCATTTTAAAGGGAGATTTTTCATCTTAAACAGGTTTGTTGGGCAAGAAAGTTATTTAGTAATAAAAAATGACCAATACTGCTTTTGAAATTGTTCTTCAAAACGTATCTATACAAAGTTCTTTATGAAAGACAGAATAAAAAGGGATTTTAGCTCATCAGTAACTCTTAAAATGTGTAAGTCCTTTATGACTATAAACTCCGTCATTTTATTCTTGTACAATAGCCAGCAGTGCTACACAGAGTAAACAGTTGTTCCCAACTTCAGAAGCCTGCAGAGGTCAGTATAGCGACAGCAACAAGACATCACATGGATCAGTTGATCAATGCTGAAAGTGGACCATTAGATCACAAACTTATTATTTATACATACCACCATCTTGAATATTAAAATGAAGTTTGTCATAATTAGGATAGAATATCCTTTGAGTAATTGGTCTTTATAACATTTACATTTAAAGAAAATCAACATTTGGAAAATCATTCTGCTCAAAAAGGGTGGCGGGCAGAATAAGAAATGAAATTTAAAATTACAGTAGTGACCACTTTATATAAAAATAAATGTTCTTTATGTGTACTGAAGGATTTGAAAAATGTTCTGTTCCTTTGAACTGGGGAATATATTCTTCATACTTGGTTCACCAGCTTCTGGCACCTGTCAGTGAAGCTCACTGTTAACCTGGGCAAAGCTATGATTTTTTTTTTTTTGACATTGATACATCAGTGAAGTTTTCTTATTTCTAGTCATATTCTGTATAATTCAAAGTAAAAAATGCTTCCAAATATAGCCATAGTTCTCAGGTACAGTTTACAATTTTCTGTACCCACATTGAAAATAAGTATTTTAAATTTGGACATGGAAATGTGCACAGATATATTTCTTATGAAAACATTTTTACAATTGGTTTTTGTGAAAGTGAAGAAAACAGACAAGTTTTAGAAACTGTACTTTGATATCCAGAAACTGTCTTATCCATGATGACCTGTCAGTGACCTTTGTCATGACACTGAAGGACTGCACTCTCCAGGGGTGAGAAGTAATTCAACTTCAATTGTTCCTGTGCGCCAGACATGTATAAAACAGAGACTATAAACATATACTGTAGGCTTATTTTGGCTCCAGTTAAGCTGACACCATCAAACTCATTTAGTTTAGAACTTGGAGACATGGTTTCAGTATCAGTTCTCTGCTGCAATCCAGAAGGTTAAAGAAAAACTAGCTAAAACCAACATTGGGCTTTTGCTGGGACAGCAGTTACCTATTGTAAAGTAAGTTCCTCATACTTTTTTACAATAATGCCATGTCAGTGTTTGCTGTTTCTAATTCCACTATGGATGGGCAAAGTCAAAAGCTTTCTCAAAAGATCAGAAGATAGAAAGTGAGACGTTAAATTGACATTTTAAAAAAAAGAATATGTTTACTATTTTAAATTTAGCTTTGCTTTTCCCTAAATGTACTTCGGTAGGCACTTGTTCAAAAATATGAATGAAGTATGCAGGCAAGCAGTTAGTTTTTATTGTCCACAAATAAATGTATACTAAATTTTTTTCTACTTACATATTTGTTACAATTTTTATCTAAAATTTTAAAAACTTCTCTGAGAACATCATCTCAGTGTTCTTGTAGTATGACCATATATCCTAATCCATGGCAGTATAATGGACTGTAATAGCCTACAAATTAGGCAAAGATAAATAACCCTATAGTGGATATAAAATAAAGTTAATATAGTTAATAATGCTAATTAATATCACATTCTATATCGTATCAAAAAGTAACTTGAATTTATATAAACTGGTTACTTATTAGGCCACAAATACAACCTAAAAAAATCTCGAAAGGCATAAAGTATTTAGGATGTTATCTTAATACAATGCATAACCAGAAATTAATAACAAAGGACAAGTTTAAAATGTCACTTGCAATAAAAATAATTCTTTCTTGAATAATGCTAAGATCAAGGAGAATGTCAAGCCTGCGATTACCAGTTGTAAAATGACAATGGGAACATCACCAAACAAAGTGTATGGTGTGCATCCAAAGCTGTAATCTGACAAGAATTCAGAGATGTAAATGCTTAAATTTAAAAATAAGAAAAAATAAATAGGTATTAAACAGTTGGACAAATGAATATAACCAGAGTTGAAGAAAACAGAAACTTATAAATAACTAAAAAACCCCCAAATAAACAAATCGCTCCAAGATAATGTTCTTTGAAGAAAACTAAAATATGAAATCTGTAATATAGCTAATCTGGTAATACTCTGGTAGGCCTCCCAGAGATGTCACATCCTAACCAGGAACTTGTGAGTGGGTTATCATAAATGGTGAAAATGACTTCGGATATATGATTAAGTTAAGGATCTTGAAAAGGGGAGATAATCCGGAATTATCCCAGTGTGCCCAAGGTAACCATAAGATTCCTAGTCTGGGGGAGGCAGTAGAGGTAGAGTCAGAGAGCTGCAAGGACTCAACAGAGGTTAGAAGGAGAAAATATGTTACACTGCTGGTTTCGAAAATGGAGGAAGGGGCCATGAGCCAAGGAATAGGAGCATCCTTTTGAAGTGGGAAAGGCAGGGAAATGGATCTCCCCAAGAGCTTGCCAAAAGGGCACAGCCTGTGCACGTTTTAGACTTCTGAAATAATTATATGTCATATATATGCATATAATATATAGAATAAACTATAAAAACTATCATGTTTTTATATGTACAATACAGTTGTTACATAATTGTGTTGCTTTAAGACTCTAAGCTTGTGATAATTTGTAACAGTGACAATAGGAAACTAATATAGCTAACAACTGAAAGGGAAAAGCTCATAGGAGAATTAAAAGTAAGGCTAACTATAAAATAATATGTATGGCTGAGATTAAATATGTTGGATCACTAAATACAATTTAATGCTAATAATTTCAAAATCTGAAAGAATGCAAGAATCTCCTGAAATGGTTCCAAAGTCTGGCCAGTGAAGTATACAAAAATAAATGGTACAGTGTACTTCCAAAGCTAGATACAAACATTACAAAATAAATTCAGAGAAAACCCAAAAGAATATTAAAAAGTAAACCATCATTATATGTATTAACACTTTAAGCTTCAAGATAATCCCATGAGGAAAGCAACCTTATTATCCTCATTTTGTAGATGAAGAAACTGAGGTTAATAGGCCCTAAATTACATAGTTAATAAGTTTCAGAGCCAGTTTTGAAACACAGGGCATCTGGTTTCAGTGCTTATGTTGTAACATTTTTACTTCAAAATACAAGGATGGATCAAAATAGATCAATTTCAGTAAGTCATTGAATCAATAATAATTCAGAAAAAGAAATATTTTGTCATATTTCAAAGAATATCTTGATGAAATGCGATATCCCTTTCTAAAAAAAATTGGCACAAACTAAAAATAAAACAATGCTGTGATAAAGTTTATTTTAACAATAATCAGCATTTTACTTGATTTTGAAACATTGAATACATTTTAATTAAAATTAGGAACCAGAACAACATAAGGATGTCTATTATTGCTGTTATTCAAGATGATTCTGAAAGTTCTAGAGAATATAATAAAGGAAGAAAAAATTTAGATGTTAATATTGGAAAGAAAAAGATAAAATTATCGTTGCTAGAAAACATACTTGTTTAGAAAACTCAGAATAATTGATTAAAAATTTTAGCCCTAACAAGCAAGATTAGTAATGTAATCAGTTACAAAATCAATTTGTTTATAATATATCACTATGAAAGTTTAGTCAGTATAATGGCAAATATTCTCATTCACAAAGCAATGAAAATAAGTAATACAAATGATTTTAAGGTGAAAATATGTTCTAGACTTGTTGAAGAACCTCTATAAAGATTAGGAAAGGAAAAGAGAAAGAACACTTCAATAATTGTTTTCCTGAATTAGAAACATACTAAATCTGAGTACCAATTATCCCCCTAAATAAATGATAAATCCAATTAAAATTTTAAAGTAGTATTGTGTAACTTTTCTTAAATGTTTTACCCTGGGGTAGATATTATGTCAAGTAATAGATGTATAAGTATGCATGCTTTTTTAAGACTTACGTAGTTTACTGGTTAGGATTATTATTATTTGTAGATGAAGAAACAGGTTTTGAGAAGTCAAGTGTTTATGACACAGAATTAAACATTGTCTCAGCCTGTACAATTTGAGATCCTCCCACTTCAATACTTTGTAACATGACTCAAAATCCCTATTAAAAATGTTGGGAAACTTTATCAAATGATTCTAAATTTCATGTGTAAGATTAAATCTATGAGAATAGCCAGGATAATTCTATAAAAAATATAGCTTATTTAATGTTGTACTTGGCTTTTAAATGTTAAAGTACATTGTAAAATTATAGTAATTAATAGGGAGATATCAGTACAAGGAACAGAAGAGGAAACTTAACCATCAAACCTAAGTATCAGTGAAAACACTAGTATGTGATAAAAATGGTATTTTAAGTCAGTGCAAATTGATGAAATATTTTCTAAGTAGTGCTAGGACAATTATTTTTAACCATAATTACATTCCCAATAACATGCCATACTTCAGAACTTCAAAATATAATCCGGATCGGTTAAAGAATTAAATACAGCATATGAATCTACAAAACAAAAAAAATTAAGCAAATATTAATGTGATTCCACAACAAGAAGGTCTTTATAAAAATGAAATAAAAAATCATAAAAGAAAAATGAATGGATTTCAATAAATAGACATTTGGAGTTTTGTATATAAATCAGTACTAGAAACAAGGTAAGCCACAAATTGGGAAAGAATTTTCAATGTATTTGATCAATGACTGATGTTATTATGTGGACAATTCTTATATATTAATTATAATAAAGTAAGCAATATTAAAAGAAATCAAATCACTAGACAGATGATTAAAATAAATGCAAATGTCTAATAAACACTTATAAAATTATTCAGCCTCACTTTTAATCAGTGAACACTAAACTGATCATACAGCATTCTCTTCCCCCCTCAAAAAAGGCTGATTGAATGGCTGATTTCTGACTGTCAATGAAGAAGTCTGTTAGTTTACTTTTTTAAGTAATGGCTTTATTGAGACATGATTCACGTCATAAAATCCCTCCTTTCATGGTATACAATCCACTTTTTAGTATGTTCACAGAGTTATACAACCATAACCACTATCTAATTTTAGAACATTTTCATTACCCCAAAGAGAAAAATTATGCCTATTATCATCATTCTCCATTTCCTTCTCCCCCTTGGAACCACTAATTTACTTTCTGTCTCATCAGGTTTGCCTATTCTGGACATTTCCTATAAATGGAATTATCCATTTTGGTCTTTGATATTGGCTTCTTTCAGCTGGCATGTTTTCAGGGTTCATCCATGTTGCATCATGAATCAAAGCTTCATTCATATTTATGGCCAAATGTTCCATTTTATGGATTTCCATGTTTTCTTTATCTGTTCATCAGTTGATGGACATTTGTTGTTTCCACTTTTTGGACTATTATTAATAATGCTGCTTTGCACATTCATGTACAAACATTTGTGTGGACGTTTGCTTTCAGTTCTCTTTGCTATGTATCCAGGAGTGGAACTCCTGAGTTATGTAGTAGTTGTATGTTTAATATTTTGAGGAGCTGCTGAAATGTTTATCAAAGAGGTTGCACCTTTAACAATCGCAGCAGCAATGTAGGAGAGTGCCAATTTCTTCACATCCTTGCCAAAATTTGTTAATGTCTGTGTTCTTAATTTTAGTTACCCCAGGGGGTATAAAGTGATCTTTCATTATGGTTTTGATTTTTATTTTCTTAATGACTAATGATACTGAGCATCTTTTCATATACTTATTGACCATTTGTGTATCTTCTTTAGAGAGGTGTCTATTTAAATCCTGTGCCACTTTTTAATTTGGCTATTTGTCTTTTTATTGTTGACCTGTAAGCATTTGTCCTGGATACAGGTCCCTTATTAGGTACAAGTGTGCAAAAAATGTTCTCCCATTCTGTGGGCTGTATATATATTTTCTTGATGGTATCTTATGAAGCACAGAAGTTTTTAATTTTGGTGAAATCGAATCAATTGTTTTTTGGTCACCTGTGCTTTTGGTGTCATATCTAAGAAAGCATTGTCAAACTCGTAAAGATTTACTCTTAAGTTTTCTTCTAAGTATTTTAGAGTTTTAGTGCTTACATTTACATCTGTGATATATCTTGAGTTAACTTTTATATATTGTGTGAATTAGGGGTACATTTTCATCCTTTTGTGTGTAGATTTCCTGTTGCTCAGCACCAGTTGTTAAAAAGACTGTTCTTTCCTCATTGAATTTGCTTGATATCCTTGTTTGTTGTTGTTGTTTAGTGACTTAACTGCACTAAGTTTATAAAGTCTATTTTTAGTTATGTGGAAGCGTTGGAAACTCATTAAGCTTAGTGGTCAATTAATGATGGGACAGAGATTACCTTACGTATCTTGAATTAATAAATCTCCCAGCCTTTGCCAAGTGGTTCTCTGTGTATTGGAAGGCATGCATCACTCTCCAACAGGCAGTCTATAACCCTGCCTTAGCCTTCTGTTCCTGCCTGGGGAGAGCCTCAAGTTCTGGTAGAGGTGGGCGATTGGGGTGTTTCCAGCTTTTCCTTGAAATGTGCACAGTTCTGCATGTGTGCTTGGCATTCTAGATTCTCAAGAATATATCAGAGCTTTACAGCACTACTTATGGAAGTATCATTCCCCAGATATTCCTTTTGAGATTTTTAGTCAGCCTCTTATTTAGCACTGACTAGTACTCCACCTCAGGCTGCTTTGATGTTGAATAATTGCCACTGATTATTTTCAACAAATGCTCTAGGAATATGGCTGTTCACACAGGGCAAGCTTTGAGTTTGATCAAATGAAGGCAAACCCTAAGAATGGAGTTTTTCAGGGAGCTTCCAAATGGCAATATTTCTCTGGGAATGGGACTTTTGGGGATCTCCAAACCCATCTGTTTCTTCCAGTGGCTACTAGGTTGCTAATTTTTATAGCCATCATAGTTGTGAGGCTATTGGTTTTCAAGCATGCTATGGACCTGGGAAGAGAGGGATAGGAATAGAGGAAATTTAAATGACACAAAGCTTACTGTTCATACTGAGATTCAGTCATTTTTCTTGATAAGTTCTCCTTGGATTATTGCAAGTCTTTGGTTAAATTTCCAAGATTCTGAAAAAGTTGATTTTGATGATTTTTGCCAGTGGTCTCATTTCTTCTGTGGCAGAGCAGATTTTTCAGAAGTCCTTTCCCACCATTCCCAACATGCTTCTCTTAATTTACTTTTAAAATAAATTATTCTATTCTAAGTTTAAATTGTTTTAAGCTTTATTTACAGTGTGGTTTAGAACATGCTAGAAATTGCATAATTTACAACTACTTAAGCTTATTAAAATTATGAGAAGCTTCAAATGAAAACTTAAAAATTTCCAAAATGGTACATACTTTTAGAGTTCTTTTTGAGCTAAATCACCAAAACATATTTGACGTCTGTCTTAATAGGAAAGGAGTTTGAAGGACCTATTTGAAGAGAATGAGAATTTGTGACAACACAGATGGACCTAAAGGGCATTATGCTCAGTGAAATAAGTCAGAGAGAGAAAGGCAAATACTGTATGATATCACTTGTATGTGGAATCTAAAAAAAAAAACAACAACAACAAATGAACAAGCATGACAATACAGAAACAGACCCATAGATACAGAGAACAAATAAGTGGTTGTCAGAGGGGAGGAGAGTGGGGGAATGAAAGGAAACAAAAGGTAACTAACTATGTGAAATAATGTGTGTGTGTGTACATCACATTGTACACCTTAAATATATATAATTTTTTGTCAATTGCACCTCAGTAAAGCTGAAAAAAGGAAAAAAAAAGGAATAAGAAGACTTTAAGTATTATTTAGATTGGGACAGCAAAACACAAAGTTCTTTTGACTTCTCTATTTAAGAATATGACAGTGTTGAAGGGAATATATATGATATGAGAGAAGATAGGAAAAATTGTGAAGAAAACAAAGAAGAAAATGAGGAGGGAAGTGCCATGGTTGGAGATTGGAGCCTGTGGAAAGAGGCAAGTGGGAAATTCCTTAGGGCAGATGGTTAAATATCTTTTAAGAAAAGGGATTTCTAAAAATCACGTTTGTTCTATATGCATACCCAAGCTCTCAATTAAGTCATTACCAAAAAAATTACATATACAAAACATAAAATTAAAAAAAAAAAAAGGAAAAGTGAGAGCCAGCACGTATAAACTTTTTTTTGACCCAAAAGTTATTTATTAAACTTACAATAAAATACTTTTCAATGCATTAAAAAATTGCAAAATAATTGATGCATTTTTCAATAAAGATACCAGATTTAATATTTACTGACAAGATAAAGATACGTTTAATGACTTGTTCTATTTCAAGGTCACCTTATTGAGCGATACATCATGAAATCAGTAGTTGTACATGTAGGAAATTTACCAATGGAGCTCTCTTCCACGGGTGTGTATATTTTAATTTGTCTCATGTGGGTATCTCTTCCATTCTGATGATTGGCTAGAACAGCAATCTGCATCATGAATGTACGAGTTGGCTTCTTATGATTATCAGTTAAGGGAACGTGAATCCAGCCACTTGGTTGCACCAATTCAAGTTGCCGGATTTCTTGAAGATTATGAAAATTATTTCCTACTCTGACTGAGATCTTGCTTGGAGTATAGCTTTCATCAGATTTGTAGTCCGCCTAAATACATAATGTCTTCACTGTTGTTTTTCTTCTGAATTGGATGTTCACTAAATGAGGCTGGGAGCCATCTGACTGCCAGTAAGTTTCTAGATTGTCATCTCGTAATTGATCCACTCCAAATCCTGGTTTGCAAGATGAGAGAGCACATATAAACTTCTGGTATTCTCTGGAGGGTGTATTCAACTCTCTGTCCTGCTGTAGCACTGTCTTCCAGTCTTATCATAAAACTGGATCACCAGATCACATGGACAGTTTGTATACTCTCTCGGGAGGATGAGATGTTTCTACAGTGTATTTTGGAACCCCATCAGTAGAGACCTCTGATTCATTGAGGATTCCAGAGAATGCCAACTTGAAACCTAAAAACAATTACAATAAATTTGAGGAACTTCAGTATTAATTTAGCATTGAATCCCATGACCTGGATGCTACTTCCCGAAAAATTTTGGCAAAGAATGCTTATAGTATTATCCTTGTGGTTGGAAACTTCTCAACAAAGCAACACACATAGATGAAAGCAATGCTTTGATGGACTTTTTGAGAAGGATTCAGTTTCATCTCCATCTATGACTACATGCCCAGAATCATATAAACAAAGACTTCACAATTTAGCTGATGTTCCAAGATTGAAATTAGTTGCCTTGGTTCTCCTTGTTGAATCCCAGAAGATGGGCTGAATTCAGGAAGCACTGTGCCTTTGCACTGCTGAAGCGTGCTTTCAGTGTGTCCAGCAAAATGGTCCCAGAACACCAGCAGAGCCACAGAGAGCTGGAAAACACTTTGGGGCTAGTAACGAGAACCTTTAATGATTCCTCTCTAAAGTCCTCTTTAAAATCCTCTCTAAAATCCATTTTCTGATCCTTACTGTCAAGAAGAATAATGGGTAATGCATCTGTACCTATATTTGGTGGAATATAAATTTTTCTCCCTTTTTATTTAGGTATAAAACAACCAAGTTTTAGCACAGGTATTTTTTTGTAGCTATGGCACTTAACAGTTTTTTCACCATCATTTGAATCAGTTTGACTTCCCAGTGAGTGATGTACAGCAGACAAATACTTCACTATACCTGAGAGTGAAATTAAATCGACTAGCCACACACTGCTAGCTCTAAACTTGGAATTCTTGTTGACAATAAAAGATTACAAAATATCTTGCTTCAGAGCCTATGGTAGATAATTTCAGATATAATCATTTTATGCATTGTCCCCCTTGAGGCTCTGAAATATTCGCAGTATCTCTCCACACAGTCTACACTAGGACACCAGCACACTCACTCATTGCTCATCTAAGTTAATATTTCACTCTTGTTTCTTTAGTCTAAATGCCCTTCCCCTAAATTTCAAGTCTCATCCCTTAAATCTGGGCTGTACTGCTCATTCTTCCATACACTCTTTTCCTCATTCTCCTTGTACTTTTCTCAGAATACTGCTTGCACCTCTGTTTGGCTTAATTTCCTTCAACAAGGTATTTGTTGTCTGTTGGAGGCAGATGCAAAGCTCCTTGTAAGCAGATTCTCTCTCATTTATCTACTTTTCTCTGCAGCTAGCTTTGAAATATTTGGTGATCTGAATAGAAAAAGGAGCCCAAAATTCAGACTTCCATGGAGAACTAGTGGAGAAAAATATCCAGTTACTCTGCATTTTTTGTATTTTGTATTAGGAGTTTATGGAGAAAACTCCTAGAAAAATCAGACAGGGAAAAACACTACACTGAGGCCTATGCCGTAGTGCTTCAATTTCATACGTAGGCTCTAACTGTGTGGAAATTTGCTACAGTCTCTGAGTAGCAAAGACTTCCACAATGTGCACAAAGGTTTTGACTAATTGGACTGAAATGACAGGTTACTTTAATTGAACAAGTTAGATATCATTTTGAGCTACACTCTTATTTGGTGTCTAGAGAGCCAATAACAAAGGGAATTGACTGAACTTTTCAACTTTTCACTATTTATTTAGACACTGTATAGACATAGCCCAAAGGAAATCTCTCCCAAAATACCTCAAAGAATTTTTTCTTCAACTGCATAAGATCATGAGAAAATAAAATCCCTCTGTTCTCAAATGACACTTTAAAGTTATGAGTATAATGTGGGGAAATCAGTTCAGCCATGGATTATCAAAACAACAGAAATATAAAACAGGTATCAATTTATAATATTTGCTGAAATAAATTGATTCAAACTGTCAGCTAGGTTCTTTGACACTGAAAATAAAATACCAAACATACTAAAGTAGAAACTTAGCAATGAAAAGCCTGACCCTCCCTTTTTATGATATTATCTTACTGTGAATTGAACTGATTGATAAATTAAGTTCAATTTGGCTCATTTTGCATGAATTCACTCCTGGGTCAAAAGAGTTTTTAAAGTTTTCTCGCACCTTTTCTACTGGCCCATATTTTTATCCTTTGTAGAAACCATTCTGCAGTTATACCGAATTGATTCTACTGAGCTCCATAGCAATGGCTTTCTATCAGTCTGTTCCCTTTGAAGAGAGCGGTTTTTCTGACATGATCTGGGTCTTGGGTGAGATGAGTGCATCTCTTCTTTTGTTGGTTGTCAGAAAGTCTCATTTGTGTGACTAGTTTAATACCAAAATTAAAAACTTAAGTAGTAAATGGACTGGGGGAGATTCAGGTGCAACAAGTTAAAAAGAAAAGCAGTAGGCTTTAAGAGCGTATGCATGAAAGAGCAATGTGCCAGGATGGAGTTGTGTACCTCGATGGATGACTGCCATCAAAAAGCACGCATCCATTGAATGCTGCCATTGTATGTCGACCCAAGCTGTGTTGAAACACTTTCTGCTGAAGTGTTCTGCCCAGGGTGGTGACCTGTGGTCCCCTAGGTTCTAAGCTGTCCTATGGATAGAAATACATTTCCTGTTTCCCATATCCCCCGTCTCCCCACCCATATATCAGGGATTGGTTTGAAAGAATGAAACAGAGACCTTACAGATGCTTAAAGACCAGAAATTCTATCAAGGGGAAAAAGAAATGGAAAAGAGAAGAAAGAGAATAAATCCCCAAATCCCTGCACATGCAAAGCTTTCTTATTTTTTTTTTCACACTTCTAAAGTGCCCATTCAAAACCACATGAGTAAAAACGAAGTTGTGTGTTTTTCACATCCTTCAGAACAGGCTAAGGGATGAAAATGAGGGTGAGTTCCCTATAGTCAAACATGCCCAGAAGTAGCAAACTTTGACTTAGCCACAAGCCAAATAATAATAATCGGGTCTTGGTTTAAATCCATAGAGATGCTCTTTTCATGTATGTGAGGTGGACTTTTGATTTCATCTCTGGGACAAAGTTTGAAGTTATTCTGTGACTCTGGCCTAGAAAATGAAGAAAACCCTTGTAACGGGATGGCTCATGTAGGCTTATTATGAGTGTGTGTTTAACTCCCTCATGTGAATTGTATTTTGAATCATTACCACTCAAGAGTCACAAGGTTTCATCTACTTAAGCTCAAGATACCCGTGTGGAAAAGCATTCTAAACTCAACTCGCTGGGCAAATACCACTTTAATACTTGAGTACTTAAATACAAATATTATAACAGAAATTAGAGCTTTCTGGTTTTCTTGACTTGTATCACATTAAATTAACAGACACAGTAACAGATCTACATTACATATCAAAAGAATAACTTTTTAGAATTCATATCCGAGGGAAAGAGACAAAATTTAGTTTTTATGTCTTTTTACAATGGGTAGAAAGGTCCCTGAGACAGAAGGATAAGATGAGCTCTCATCCTAGCATATGATATAAAATGGATCTGAAGAAGTAAAAACATAGATGCTTAATGAACACTGAAAGCATGAGTGACACCAGGACTCACGTCTAATTTATCTCTTTCTTTTCCCTGGACTTAGTATATTGGACTGATAAACTTACCTCAAGATGGATAGTTCATAGATAATTTCATCCCAAATCCCACCATTACAAATGGATTTCAAGCCTTTAAACTTTCCACTGTCCCCTGAACTTGAAATTTTTCAATCCTACTTTTGTCAGAGTGATAAATCTTTCTGGATGTATCTGGAAGGAAATTTGCTTTAAAATTTAAAATTTGCTTTAATCCCCTGTGGTCTGCAATAAGGTTCTGAAAGGGAAATACCAATATACCAGGTCAATACAGGAATGAAAATTTTTAAAGTACCAAATCCCAGCATGCATGTTCATAGTGAAAACCTAAATGACCAAACCAGGACTATGTTTTTTTTCTAGCTCAAACAAGCTCCAGTAATGAAACATCTAAAGCTATATAATAAAAATGATACTTCGTTATGGAAAGAGAATGGCTGTGGAAGTTTATTATTCTGTAGAATTTTATCTTCAGTAATATTTGTCTACATTTGGCCATGGAGCATATGAATTTAACCATTTGTTAAGAAGAGTGGAGGTTGTCTAATTTGAGGCAAATGCAAACGTAGCAATAATATTATTAGTAAGGGGAGTTTATTGTGCAAAGTATATTTTGAAAAATATACAGATAACTGCTAAGGTCATTGGAGAATTAATAAATTCCAACCCTAAATGTGCATGGGATGGTCTTTTACATGAATGTGTAATGCTCTTAATTTAATAGCCTGACATCAGCAATGGAAATAACAATGTTTATTCTGCTATAGGGATGTAGTAAAGCCTAACCACAGAGGCAGTATTCACAGTTTTAGAAAGGATAAAATAAGAGATCAACACCAGTTTTGTCTTTTTAGTGGCAGGGATTTTGCTTCTGAAAAAAAATAGTTCCCAGTTTTCATAAGAGAATTCCTTAATTAATAATTTCTTGCTAAAACAGATACTTATAAATGTTTATATTATATATGTAAAAAATATATGTACATATATAAAGCATTGTAATAGTGGAATACCTTCTTAAACAGTCTTATCTTTCCATCTTCTTTGTTCCTTTGTGTCAGAAACTAGGAGTATCCTGTTAGGTATGTCACTATTAGTTCTAGAAGTAATAACATTGTCCTTATTCACTACAGTAAGACCTCTGTGGTAACAGTGCTAATCTTAACCACTGACCAGTATAAGAATGCCACCCTCTATCTAGGGCCATACCTTCTATCCAAGTATATATACGATCAAACAGCAGTAACCAACAAAAGATCAGTATAATAACGACCCAAGCTATATTTCTATGGCAGAATCATTTTTTGTAACTTTGAAAGTTCAGTTATCCTTTTTGGTTAAAATTATGCAGCCCTTAAATAACTCTGAGTAAATGGATTATGTGCCATTAAGAGGTTTCTTGAAAGTTTTCATTAGCTACGAAATAAAATAGCTTTAAGCTTTAGAATGTTCTACTCAGTTGGAGACTCTCATGTCTTTCTGATATTCTTGTGACAATTTCTATTCTAAGTGTCAAAAACAACTCTGCTATCTGGAACAAGTCGTGTAGTATTCTCTCCTTTTAATATTCTAATCGTGAGGTGTGAAGTGAAATGGTTGCACAGTGTAATGGTGGTAAAGAAGTGGAGTGTCAATGAGACGGGGAAGGTGACAGACTCGGAATAGGTCCCTGAGGTGCTCTCCAAGTGCACTGGATAAAGATTCCCCTGGGAAAATTTTCTCATTTGTTCTCAGACACAGTTCAGTAATTCAATAGCGCGAGGTTACCATTAGTCACAAGACCAAAACATGTTACTTTCCATGCTTTAGTTCCTTTATTTGTATATGTCATTTTCAGACTGAAAATTATGAGCCCTACTCTCTGCAAAGGCAGTCAGGGAGTTGTTTACATACTGAAGTATGAACCATGACAAGCAGATTCTGTAGAGTTTTCTGTTAATTGTTGATGTATGAAACAATTCAAAGGGAAATAGACATTTTAAATGATTCTAATGATACTTCCCTAAACAACTGTCAGTTCTTTATACCAGAATTACTAAACATGCACACATATACACACGTGTGCACATTTTCATAAGAAAATCAGGAAGCATTCAGACATGGTTAAAGAAAAGATCACATTATCAAAAACCTCTCTCACCCTTATTTATGCTACTTATAAAGTAAACTTGTCACTGCTTAAAACCAGTTACTCTCTAGTGACTACATTCTGTTTCAGAAATTGTTAACGTTCTTTCTAAAATCAGAAAATATTGAATGATTTACTGCACATGTGAATATGAAATATTCACATTTTGTACTGCAACTGAGGGGAAACTCAAAGACCGTGGCCGTTAATTTCCTGTGTAATTACTGAGAAAGATGTTAAAACACATAGATTATAATTCTGTATCTTTTCTTTTTCACTGTCATAAACAATAGTACCTTTTTCTATCTTTTGAAAGTTAACTGCACTCCCACTCTACACTTGAAGGCATAATGGGTCGGGGGATTGTCTGCCTCGTTACTCACTAGGTCAGAAAGAAAGGAGTATACACCCGACAACCCTATTGGTCACTTAAATCCTCCTTGTTACATTAGGGAAACATTAATGAAATCTGTGAACATGAAAATTAGATGCTATACTAACAGATTGTTGTAGATTTTTGTATTTCATAAGATAACTCAGTATTTTACTTCGCAGACTTTGCAATGATAGTCATTCTTATGTTTAAAAGATAACTAGTGTATGGTGTTGCAAAAAATTACTCCATTTACTTTATAATATATATTCTAGAGGAAATATAATTTAAATGTATCCACCTAAACATCATGACAGAATGGAAGAGGAAGTTAACCTTTTTTAAATGCAAAGTATGTTTCTTACAGAAATAAAATGTGGTAAGTAAACTGCAAGGGGAAGTTATCTATTAGGAATAATGATGAGACATAGAGGAAAGACTAGACTTTTCCATATGAACTGGTAAAAAAAAAAAAACCACTTCCTAATAGAAACACACTCCTATCAAAATAGTAATGATCAGGATTCCAAACAAACCATCAGATACTTCTGTTTATGTGCTACCCATAGACTTATTGTTGAATTATGAATTGTAAATATTTATAAGTGACTCATTTTAAAGAAGTTGTCAGCTGCAGCTACAGTTCTTCACCTTCTGTCATCCCAGCTATCAAGGGGGCTGACTCAATCACTTTCTTGTCAGGCTACCTTTCTTCCCTAGAATACTCAATTCCCAAAACACAACAAAATATAAATGAATGGAAAGTGCTAATGATGCATGATTGCCAAGAGGTATTAAGTTTTTAAAGGTACTTTGCTGACTAAATTTTAAATGAGCAAAATCCTGAAATTAATTTCCCAAGGCAATAATATTTGTATTTTTAATAGATGTCCACTGAAAGGAAATATATAATATTGTCTTCTGGTATGTCTGTCTTTCCTGTGGTAGGAATCATATCAGCTTTTAAAGTCCCTAGTATATATAGTTTATTCCATGTTTAATTATATGATCTACACTCATAAAAACTAGACTAATGAAAAAAACCCAACATTTTAATTAAAGGAAAATGGCTTGAAATGATAAGATTTGGAAACTGTCCTGTATTAAAGGTATATTTTAAATCTTTAGGATCAGGCTGATGTCATTTTCAACAATTGAGTCAAAATCTTTATATTTAGCAAATAATACAGAATGGTTCTCAAATCTTATAATTTCATGCCATTTTCCCTTTAAATCACCTTAAAAGTGCCACTCTGGGGGCTTCCCTGGTGGTGCAGTGGTTGAGAGTCCGCCTGCCAATGCAGGGGACACGGGTTCGTGCCCCGATCCGGGAAGATCCCACATGCCGTGGAGCGGCTGGGCTCATGAGCTATGGCCCCTGAGCCTGAGCGTCCGGAGCCTGTGCTCCGCAACGGGAGAGGCCACAACAGTGAGAGGCCCCCACACAGCAAAAAAAAAAAAAAAAGTGCCACTCTGATGACAAAAGCTGTCTTCTCTACTGACTTGATAACAATCTAAACTTGTAATTTCTTTACCATTTTTGACTTGGGTTGGTTATATTATGTTTCTGCTGACATTGTGTTTTGTGGTATGTTTTCATAACTGAGAAGAATCTTTTCTAAGCAAGAGAGATGGATGGTTCCTGAAATCACAGCTTATGAGTTCAAATTTTTAGAAACAAGTGAAAAATTTTCTGTTGTGTTTATTTAGTCATTATTTTAGAAAAATTAGGCTTTTACTTAAATTTTATGCTGTGAAGAATTGCTTATATCTATATATATTTTAGTATACACAAAAGTCAAAATCAGTAATGGAAACTTAGCAAAACAGCTGAGGACTTTTCATTCAAATAATCAGATAGTCTCATTGAAAGGAGGCCTTAAAGTAGGAAATCAGTGGTTTTCCCAGGTTATGGTATAAGTAAGCTAATGGCAATGTGTTAACCCTTCTTTAAGTATCTGTCCATTTAAAAAATCTTCTATGTGAAATAGCTCTTAAGAATCTTTTAGAAATTTGTGATGTCCTTACTATCATTGTAGTGCTGTGACTTACACATGCTCTCACTGACACTCACAAGCAAACAGACTCTATACCCACATGCAAACACATGAAAGTCAGGGCCCGCTCAACAGATGTACTCTTGTGTGGGAATCATACCACTTTTTTCTGAAACACTGAAGGCACGACTTTCAAGTAGTTTTAAATTTCAAATCAGGTTAGTGCATATTTAATTTCAACATGTTGGTTTAACACCAAGCCACACCAGACCTTTTAAAAATTCAGTGGCTATGATATAAAATTCTTCGCTGTGTTGCACCAATAAATTGAGAAGTGCAGTATAATTCTCCACTATCACTGGAACCATCGTGAAATGAAATAAAGACTTTGATACAGGTCCTCACTCAGGTGCACACTCTTTCACAGTTACATTCAAAGTGTTTGTTCACAAAACTTCATAAAAACCTACATAGAAGATGCATAATTTATGGAAGTGAGTAGTAAAAAAGAAAATCAACTCCACCATTTTCTTTCCTATTGGTCACTTTACATGCCAATAGATTAAAAGACTCTGAGTTCCTTTTCTTTGAAGACCACCTTTGTAACTGAGTTATTAAGTTTTTTTATTTTTTTAAACTAAGCAGCCAAAAGAAAGAGGCACTTGACACCTCCAGCAAGTATCTCAGTTCTTTTCATATTGTCAATAGCTCCACTGATAGCACTGTTCTTTTGACAGCTAAAAGCAGATGTGCGGGTTAAGTATGGGAGCAATTCAGATGTCCACAGTAAACTGCAGGGGGGCAGAGAGAGCTCAGAGAGCAGCAGCTTTAAAGTAATTGACTAATACAGTAAGGATATTAAAGTCATTTAGTGCCAAAAGGGAACACACTGATCCCTGACCCTCAGCCACTTTGGAGTAATCTAGTATTCAATCCAGCGTGTAATGACTGCCAGGCCTGTCAATCCTCCAGGCTCTCCAGTCAAGTGCCTGTGGCTACTATTGGCTTATGGTAAAAGGACAGAAATGCAAGGAAATGCCTCTCAATCAGCCTGTGATGTGATAATGTTATTGCTCCAGTGTATTCTATATTGTCCCCGCATAGTTTAATCTGTTGAGACCCATGTCAAAAATTGCCCGTGGTCCCTAGAGGTCTTTACTCAATCTTTTAGTAATACAAGTGGATTTGAAAGGAAAGGGGGTAACTTACTTGATGAATTGTTTCCAGCTAATATATACATACATATATATATATATATATATATATATATATGTACACACACACGCACAAAATAAGAGGTCACCTGTGGCTTAAAGGCTATCTGTGCAAGGTATAAATTAGAAATGTGCTAGTCAGCTAGTAATCTGATTTGTGAACCCTGTTCTTTTACTCCAATGGGCAAAATATTTTACAATAAAAAATATTGACACAGAAATGTATTTACATGGTGGCTGATTCATATTCAGTGCATGTGCCAAAAGGAGTTTTAACAGGGGAAGATGTCAGAGAAAATGATTTACTTGTTTCTGCCACTTTGAGCACGTAAGAGTTGGCCAACTTCTGGGAAGCTTGCATTTTAAATGAGGTATTTTGCATTTGTAAAATATAATTATTGCTACAGGCTGCAATCGGGGAAAAAAAAAAGAACCTAAGAGAAAGTGTAGGAAATTGCCATTTTTTGTTATTTTTATTTTGCTAATTAAGGCACTAGAAATTGACCCATATAGAGAGAGACTCTAAAGTTGAAAAATCAAAATGGGGTAATATTCAAATCCTATTTTATTATCTTACAAAAAGTCTTTGTATTTCTTAGTCATTTCCTCATTTACTTTTCCAAACCTACTGTATAGAATCTTTGGAAACAGAAAGCTCCAGTGATGAGAATACACTATTATTTTTAGAGAACATTAAGGTTACATAGGGGAGGCATTTTGCCTGTTTTTATTCTGTAGGAATCTGCCCAGTTCACCACTGACAAGGTGCTATACAAAATTAGAAACAAAAGTGAACATCTATTTGCTTGTAAGCTTGAAATAACTTTGGTGTCAAAAACAACTGACTTTCCCCCTCCATCAACCTGTCCTCTTTCCATTCAGCACTGTAATTAATCAATGAGTGGTTGTATTCTAAAAACCATTCTGCACATTACCCACTTTTGCCACTTGAGATATTCTGAATTTGTGTACAATTTTTGTCAGAATATAAGAGATAGAGGAAAATCTCACTTTTGTGTTCAGTGACTTTCCAGACCTCAGGGGCAGAATGAATGCAGGAGGAATCCCATCGGGTAATTTTTCATTAGTATCCACGACAAGCTGTTTCACCACAGGCTATTGTTTTCATGGAAAGTTCAAATACAGTAGGATGGGATAGGTGTGCTATTAACACACAATGGTGTGATTATTACCTATCATATATATATATGACCTTTGTCACCTAGAACATTGATACTCTTCATTATGATGTACCATTCTAGTATAAGAGGAATAGTTGGACAGCTTTAGAGTTCTTTTGCTAGTTGTCTAATTTTATGTTTAAAGTTTTCAGAGCTTTCCTAAGAGGAGAGATAGAAGGGAAAACCAAATAGGTCAAAGAATCGTAGGGCTTTAAAGGACCTTGGCATTAATTTATCTACTCCTTCTATATCCTGGCATCAAGTAGCTAAGCTATTTCAGGGGAGGCTATTTTTTTTTTTTTTTTTTTGCGGTACGCGGGCCTCTCACTGTTGCGGCCTCTCCCGTTGCAGAGCACGGGCTCCGGACGCGCAGGCTCAGCAGCCATGGCCCACGGGCCCAGCCGCCCCGCGGCATGTGGGACCCTCCCGGACTGGGGCACAAACCCGTGTCCCCTGCATCGGACTCTCAACCACTGCACCACCAGGGAAGCCCCAGAGGCTATATTTTATATAAAATTCTAAAATTCAGCATCACGTGTATCTGCAAAAAGCAATATGACTCTAAAGTAATAACTTGATTCTACAAGGACAACAAAAAGTCAGTCTTTATAGCTAACCATTGTATTGCAAGCTTCTTCAATGAGTTGAAACTTATTTCTTCCTACCATCTCCTTACACAAAGCAATAGTCCCTTTTTATTTATTTTTTGTATAACAACCTCATGTTCCCAATGACAGTTGTTAAATACACATTTAGTTTTCTCTAGAGTGAATGTGAGTAAAGCATCATTCGGTTTGGGTTCATTGAGTAGGTTCTCCTTTAGCTTCAGCAGAATTAAGGGCACATATCTTCATTTCTCATAGTCAGTATGTGGTTGAAAAAATTTCATTCCTTCAGCAAATGTGAAATTTCAGCTCTGCACATGGCATTATGCCAAGCTCTATAAGGGGTATAAAGAAGAATAAGATATGATCCCTAATTTCAAAAAGCTTACAGACCAATATGGGAAGTAAGACACTAGTCAAGTGACTATAGCAAACAGTTGAAACAGGAGAAGGTAACTAAAATTATTAAGCACCTATAGGTGGCCAGTCAGTCTATATAACTCCAATGAATGGACACAGGATTGTGAGATACTTTCATTCGTTAAGCTGTCCTTACTGAGGCTCGGGAAAGTCACCGTGTTGCAAAGTCAGTGATTATATTTGAAACAAGTTCTTTCTGGCTCAGGGGCCACTCTCTCCCAGCAAGACTGCATCTTTTCCATAACAGGAGCCATGATGGCCTAATTGCCCCCATTTGAGGAAAGCCACCTTACTCTTTTCCAAATTGAAATTCTGTTTTTCATTTTAAGGAAAGGTAAAACTCTGAAGGTAACCATGCCATGCAGTGTATGCAAAGTGATCTTTATGTGGGCTCATCTCTTATTAAATTGATCTCTGAGTCCATGAGGTCAAAAACTATGTCTTATTTCTTATGGTAATCAGAATATACTGGGAGTTTAATAAACATTGAATTGGTTAAATGGGTGCACGGAATGTCTTTATTCTTCTCAGGCCTGGAATTTTCTTCAGATCTAGAACAACTCCCAGAGAATGAAGATAATCCCACCAATTTACAAAGTTGTAAGAAGCCATAAACTTATTAGCCATCAAAATGTTTAGCCTATTTATATTTATCAGAGTTTTTCCCATACTTTTAATTAAAGCATGAGGATAAGAAGGCAGAATACTTGTGTGTATGAAAAAAGTATTATTTTCTGGGACTTTTATAATTCCATATTTAATGGCAGAATTGTACCAGCAGGTTAAAATCAATGGATGATTAGTCTACTAACCAGTTATATCTATATTTACATTTCTAAAGCTACTGGCTTAGAAGCTACTATTATTATTAAGAGCCATTATGGCAACCTACAGAGCTTTTTTTGAGCCTTAAAAATTATGAATATCTCTTTATTCTTTCCCTTTAACCTGCCCTTTCTTGTTTTTTAAACCTTTTACTGTAAAGTATAACACCCATTCAGATCATTTGCACAAAACATAAATATATAGTTCAAAGAGTGATCACAAGTGAGCATCTGAGTAGTCACCAGGCAGGTCAACAAATACAAAATTGGCAGCAAACCAACAACATCCTTTGGACCTTTGACAATTGCTACTTCCATCTTTTTTCCTTCCTCTTTTCCAAAGGTAACCACTTTTCTGACTTCTAACTTTAAAGTTAAATTTTGTTCGGTCTTTATATACATGGAATCACTTTTGTATCTGGCTTCTTTCACTTAACATTATATTGGATAGATTCTTCATTGTAGTTGTATACTTCAGTAATTGAGTCATTGTCATTGTTGTTATCTATTTTATGAATACCACTTGACTAATTTATCTGTTCTACAGCAGATGAACATTTGGGTTTCTAGTTTGGGAATATTGCAAATCATGCTGTTTTAAACACAGTGTGTGCAGGTTTTTTGGTTGTGTGGATAATTAGGAGTTGAATTAGGGTCATAAATCAGGCATATCTTCAAAATGACAAAATGATGCCAGTTTTTCAAACAGGTTGTACCAGTGTATTTCTTCACCAACAGTATAAGAGAGTTCCTGCTGTTTTATATCTTAGTAGAGATTTGTGTTGTTAAAGTCATTAATTTTAGTCATTCTTTGGTGCATGTAACAGTATCGCATTGTTGTTTTAATTTGTATTTCCATGGTTACCAATGAATATAAGCACATTTTAATGTTTATTGGGTAATATCAGTAGATTTTGCAAGTTGCCTTAAAAAATTGCACTTATATCATCAACAGTATAGAATGCATATTCCCTCACACCCTTAACAGCAGTGGAACTATCAAACTTTAAGTGCAAACAAACAAAAAATCACATTATTACCATGATGCATTTCTTTTGTTATGGCTGACTTTGAGCATAGTTCTGTGCTTGTTGTTTTTTTTCTTTTAACCATTTTTGCCATTTTTTGTGTGATATTTACTGCTGTCTTTGATCATTTTTTTTTATTGGATTGATTATTTTATTGATTTCTTAAGGATTCTTACAAATTTACTAAGATTTTTGTCTATGGCAAATATTTCCTTTAGTTTGCCCTTTGGTTTGGCTTATCCTATCTTTAGCCACACAAAGGTTTTTGTTTTTATGTGGCCAAATTTATCAGTCTTCTTTCTTCATGGTTTTAGGGCTTTGTCTATATTTAGGATGGCCTTCTCTACTCAAAGCACCACAAATTATTATTTTTTTAAGTAACTAATGATCTCTTCTAGATCTCTTATGGTTTCAAATTTTACAGTTAAATCTTTGATCTAGGGGGGTTATTTTGGAGTAAAATAAACCCAGAAGCATTTATTGTTCCTTTTTTATCCCTAAATGGCTAGCTAGTTGTCCAAATACTATTTCTTAATTAATACACTATTCTCTACTGATTTAAATTGTCAACTTTGTCATTCACTAAATTCCAATATACACTTGAATTTATTTCTGGACTTCCCACTTGGTTAAAACTTTCTGTCTATTCCAGAACTTAATTATGAGCTGTTATAATTAAATTTGTTTTTTTTAATGTGTTTTAATAATAGCTTCTTTTTCCTTTCAAAATGTTTTAGATTTTTTACCTTAACATTTTGGATGAACTTTATTAATTAATTAATTATTTTTTTACATCTTTATTGGAGTATAATTGCTTTACAATGGTGTGCTAGTTTCTGCTTTATAACAAAGTGAATCAGTTATACATATACATATGTTCCCATATCTCTTCCCTCTTGCGTCTCCCTCCCTCGCACCCTCCCTATCCCACCCCTCTAGGTGGTCACAAAGCACCGAGCTGATCTCCCTGTGCTATGCGGCTGCTTTCTGGATGAACTTTAATATCATTTGTTGACTTCTCACCAAAATTTGTGTAATATTAAATTTACATTATACATTAATTGTTGGGAAAATTGGCCTCTTTGCAGTATTGAGTGTCCCCAAGCCAAGAATAAGATGTATTTTCATTTACTCAAATTTTCTTCTCATTCCTCTTCTATTTACTTTTTCTAATTTGCCAGCTTCGGCAAAGAGAGCTTAAGATGGCCAATTGGATACATAAGCCACTAGGTTTCAAATGAAAAGATTTAAATAAGCTAATTTAATAACTAGCTCGTTACTGAATGTCATATACTTAACAAATATTATAGTTTAAAAATGCCCTGAAGTTAATACGTACATTTGTATAAATATGTTGCCCTGTATGTATTAAATGAAAATGCACTGTTTCTCTTATAATTAATTCTCTGGACCCACCAGAAGTCAACTTACATGTATAGGCATATGTATACCCATGTGCATATGATGTATGCTAGTGATCTTTATACAGGTGGAGAGAGGGATTCAAGGTCAAAGTTATATATATTTATTCAGATATATCTCTGATTACATTTAAGATGCAATACCAACAGTAACATAGAGAAAATTATGTACCTCAAGTAAATATTAAAAGTAATATTTTTTCTATGTGGTACAAGTTTGTAATAAATTAACTATAGAATTTAGGAGTATTTTTCCTCAAATAAAAAAGCTCTTATCATGATCAAGTTGTTATTTTTTATTGAAGTAATCCAGTATCTGAAGGCCTCATATCCAACCAATATGGTAGCCTTCTTTTCCACAAGAAGGCATGGTCTGGTTGGATAGCAGTAGAGTTGGGTGAAGTTGTATGCAATCACATCAGTCTATCAAATAACTAGAAGGTATGTGCTGAATGCTTATCATGTGTTTACTTGAAATATAACAGCAGATGAACTGCATATTAACCGACTATAAAGGGAGGTCAGAGCCATGAAAATTGCTGTGGGCTGGAAAGGAGGAAGACGATTTCATAAATTAAGTAGGATTTATAGAAAGTCTTTTAGATTTCTTAAGAAAAGAATGCTACGTGGAAATGGGGAAAGTAGGACATTCCAAAGAAAGAACAAACTGAGCAGATAAGAAGTAGTGATCAAAATGTTTGAGAGATGGAACATGGAAGCTCTTGAAAACCCTCCCTCTTTTTATGTTTTATCTACAACTCTCCAGTTTGACAACTTTCGACAATAAGAGGCTTAAATTTTGCAATGCTGTTCACCTTCTATTTGAGTTCAAAATATGCCTCCGTAAAAGATCAGGCATTGTTGTGATGCTTACAAGCTCTAAGGAGCATCGTTGCTGCGTCAGTTCTCCTTTTAGACTAATTCTATTCTCCTTTTACTCAGAAATCTAAGAGCTCACATGCCAGCTACCCAAGGGGTTTTGTTTTTGTTTTTTAGTGAACTAGTACTAAAATCCTAGCCTTCTGCTTCACAGTTGAAAGTAAATAATTTTATCTTACACCATAAAACTGATTTCTCCTGCACTATTCCTTCAGGTACATTTTAATCTAATAGAACCATTTTGTAAACATATGAAATGGCAGTGCAGTCTTCTCCAAGTTGGATTTCAAACACATACATGTATATACACACATGCATAAATACACACACAGACGTATACACATGCACACTTCTTTATTACCTCAGAATGAAAATGCAAATGAATTTATTAGCCTAAGAGTGGCACCGAATGGAAATTTATGCACATACATTTAAAAAACAGAACCCTTGAAAATAAAGCAGTTGCAGCTATTAATTTTCCTCTTTGACAGTTTTTTAAATTCCTCTAAAAAAATGAAACAGCATGAATACTATCAATATATCACAACAGCCACATTAGGTTTTGTGATATACATCATAATATAAAGAGCACTATTAGAGCACAACCTGGGAACCATTAAATCATTCTAAATCACTGTTACATTCCATTAGTGTCAATGGTGAAACCACATAATAGGCTTTATTACAAACTTCACCTTGGTAGGCCATTGTCTCTAATAACCACTTCTCTATGATGTGGTATCATACTCAGAAATCCAGGGAGATAATAAAGGCTCCCTTATTTCTTTTTTATTGGATGGGTAAAGTTAAATTTAGCTGTAAGTAAAAAAAATCCTGAAGCTTTGTTCACTAACTGCGAGTTGCTGCTATTTGGACAAAAAAAAATTAGGCAGGCTTTGGAAGAACAGTTTGAAATAAATTTAAAACCTGGCAATGCTGAGGCCAGGGTAGGCTGGGCAGTGCCAGCAATTACGATGTCATTTTTGAAATGCAGTTTAGCACGTTTGTGCACCTCTTTACACTTTTGTTCAGGAGCAGAGTATTGATTATAGAAACACTGTAAGTTTCAAACCTGCCCTTTCCCTCATTCTCCCCTGGTTTGTGCTGTACCCTTTTAAAAAGTCATTTGGGCACTTTGTTGAGGTGAGGCTGGTAAGGACTTCAGCTCAAACTGAGATCAATTTTCAAATGTTTCAGGGAGAATTGTTGTACAGTGTTCTGTGCCCCTCTTCTTTACAAATAGAACCATTTATTCCCCTCCCCCTACTACGAATTTAGTCATAATCCCTTCACTCTATTTCTTAGATACACTTATAAATATAATCTCACCACAAAGATTTATACTACACGATAGACACCTTTGTTATTGGCTAAGGATGTTTTAGGATAGGATAAAATAAGTGAAATTCAGATGCAATTGCATAAATGAATAATAACGAATGGTTGAAATAATTCATCATTTAATAGACTACCAGATCAAAGACAAAATTCTTTATGTTCTCTCTGTATTAGTTTTGATACAAAATTCTTTATATTCTCTCTGTATTAGTTTTGATAAATTGTAAAGTGTTTAAACAGTTATTGATTCTAAATAAGTACATTTATTTTTGTAAAACAACAGTCTATCCTCTGCCCGTGAGCTTTGAATAAGCCAGTTTAGGGCATTGAAATAGATTATTATTCTAATGGCTCCACTTTGCTTTTGGTCCATTCTTTAGGAACAGACTTAAAAAAAAAAACAATAATACTACATGTGTCCCTATGATAAGATGATGTTTTAAACTTAGGAAGAGAAAGCGATAAGGCAAAGAGGAACAAATAACAAATACATTAAGGGAAGTAGAAGTCACCAGGAGTTGAATACTTCAGAAGGATAAACAAATAAAAATCATAGTGAGGAATCTGGTAGATGTACGTTTATGCGAGTTATCTAATAAAAGGGACAAAAATAAATAAATTTGGAAATCATAAAGTAGATAAAGTATAAGAAATACAGAAATCTGGTCTCGTACCTGGTAGACTTCTTTAACGTATCCTCATGCCATGAAACACTTTTAGATTTCTCTGTTAATAGTGTTAGATTTCTTTATTAATTTGCTTACCCAAATCAGATATACCAGATTGAATAAAACATGTCTCTCCATCCCTCCAATTTCTCTTCCCTTCCGTTTTCTTCTTCCTCTCTGTATCTCTCTACCTGCCTCCCTCACTCTCCTTTCCTTATATTTTTTCCCTCTGTCTCCCTCCCTTTCCCTCTTCTGTCCCATCTCCCTCCTGTTAGCTCCTTTGCCCTCTCTTCTTCTTTCTTTCCTTCCTTTTTAAAAAATTAAGTCTTTTTCAGTGCTGGTTTATGCATAATATGTTTGGAAATAACAATGCAGGAAAGTGTTAACATAGCACTTCATGGAAGGAAAAATAAAAACCTGAAGTATTATGGCTTTTTTTATGAGGATTCGAACAGAAAAAAGAATAAGCTTGATTTGCTGTCTCTGTTGCCTAAAGAAAGTCTTTTAGCTAAAGCCTCACCTCTGACCTTGTTTTCCACTTTCAGGGTATATTGTATTTCTCTTTTTTGTTACATGTCTGGTTTGCAATGTCATTGATGTTCATAGGAAAGAGAGAGAATTGCTGTTTGAAAAGTCCATGCTCTGCTTTATGAAGGCTAGCTTTATTTTCTATTTTTGTGATATTTTCTTTTTTTGCTTTTGAAAAAAAAAATCATGATAAAGGTCAACTCTTAAATACATTGGAAAACTTACCTGAGTCAAAATTACAACATTTAAAAAATAATAGATGTTATCTTCTGATGTCAAATTGGCATATCAGACTTTATCACTTCAGAATTGAATCTCAAAGTGTCATGAATAAACTGGTATCAGAATTAAAAGGAAAACATTGTTGATGTTTGTTCTAAAGCACTGGTTTTAGGCTTCAAATGGGGAACACACTAGGTTTGATTTGTATCACACAGTTATCCGACAGAGTAGTTGTGTCTTCCAGATCAAAGAAAAAAAAAAAACCCAAGTCAAGCCATATATTATTGCTTCTTAATTTCATTTACCTTCTGATTCCAGAGAAGATTTTGCTGAAGGCTTAGGAAGAGTAAGAATCTACAGGGAGTGCTTCACTTGTGGCTTTGCCTAATTCTACATTCCTTCTAAATGGAAATGGTGACGGTTGGAAAGGTGGGGGGAAAACTTTGCGGTAGGATCATACTATGGCTAATCTGCCAGGATCAAATAACCTACTTATTACTGAATAAGCTAATCTGTTTTCCATATTCTGTACATCCATTCCAATTTTAAGAAACAGTGCTTAAGGAATCTGGATTAATATGTGATTGTAAAGCCTGCATGGAAAACCAAGAAAAGCAATGCCATTAAATACTCTTTCATAGACCTGGTGTGTATTTTGTGCGATTCTTTTGCTAAATGCATATACATTAAGATTTATAGCACTGCAAATCCTGAAACATCCTGCAAATTGTATACAGATTTAGAAAAGTAGACTTCCAGATCGGGCATTGGTTAATCAAATATAACTTTTTTCTTATAACTTTTTATAGTGACTGATTTTGAGAGTATAGTTTTGATATTATCCTGTTTCTGTAGATGCTATACATTTCACTTATTTATGAAAATAATTCCCTTATCGTCTTCACTTGCCCAAATAAAATGTAGGGTCATTTTCTTTAAACTATCACATAAATATACTTGGATTTTCTTCATGGGAATGATTACTTCACATGGTTTCCCATATAACCTTTACACATTAATGTATAGGATATTTAGAAGTCTGTAACTTTTTGGAAATTATAACTACAAGCTGAAAGATTATTTTTCCTTAGAAGACAGCCAGTAGTATTTCATTCAGTTCATTTATGACAGTATGTTAGAAAGCTGCCTGCTAAACCACAAATCTCATCCCGTTAACTCACAGATTCCTATAACCTTGAGCTATTCAGATTTCAAATGGCCAAGTGAAATGTCCCTACCTTGCATTTTTAAGTAAATACTAAGGCATTTTAAGAAAACAGAATTGTTTGAGTGCCACAATTATTGTGAACATGTGGACAAATGAGACTTATTTGATGTAAAATGTATGGGAAGAAAAAAGTCACAAACATGTCATAGTCTAAACATAGTTTAGACTAAATACTAAATATATTTTTCTCAGTTTCTCTGTTATCTTCTTAAAGATCATCCCATGAGAGGTTCCATTCTTCTTTAATAAGTTAATTGAAAGTGTAGTTTTAAATAGGGGAGTTCAGTTAGAAACGGAGAAGGAAACAATGTGAAGCAAACATTTATTGAAGGTTTGCTAAGCAGTAGGCACTTAATTTTCTATAAATATCTTATTTAACCACTTAACTTTATGAGGGATGTGATGGAAATGGTGTTTCCCATTTTTTTTTTAAGTGATTAAACTGAGAACCAAAGTTTCTTTCTCAAGGTAATATAACTAGGTCTTGAGTTTAGATGTTATAATTCTACTGAATTAAATGTAACACAATGGCTCCTGCCTCAGGGAATGTTTCATTCATTCATTCAGCTAAATTTATTAAGGGTCTAGAATGCCAAATACTCTGTCAGTTTCAGAATACAAGCCTGTGAATACAACTCAGTGCCAGTCCTCAAAATTAGCATATTCTATGTGGGAGAGAGGAACCCAAATAGAAAAGTTCAATTTAGTATAACAAATGTTATGATAGAGGAACACATTCGGCACTGTGCTACCAATATATTGGGGGCGGGGGAAGTTATGTTCTTTGTTGGAGAAGCAAGTAAAATCTTTCTCAGAAGAAGGAGTACTGGCATTGAGCCCTATGAGAAGTTAGCTTAGTGGAGCTGTGGGTCAGAACAGAAAAGCAGCCATGTAATAATAAGGAGTCAAAAAGAGCAGAGACTATTAAGAATTTTAGTGAGATTTGATCTTTCTGTTGTGGGCATCAAATAAGTTGAGACCTTTGGCTGTATTTTAACACAAGTGTAATCAGTGGAACGGAAATGATCATGGTTGATTTTTATTTCCAAAAGATTCCTCCCGCTGCATGTAGAGCAGAAGAGGCGATAGTGAATGCAGGGAGACCAGAGAGCTACTACAGTTATTTAGGTGACAGAAGAAGAAGGACTCCAGGATAGATTTTTGAAGTGGCATAGGAGGAGTTGCTGATAAATTACTTGTGGACAATAAGGGAAAGGGAAAAAGAAAATCAAAGATGAGTGTATCAATTAATGTTTGGAAGCTTAAACACTAAAATGACTCTTTAAGTTGCAGTAGTCTTTTGAAAATAGAGTTTTCAGGAGTATCCTAACTTTTACTTCCTGAAAGAGTAAGAGAATGTAGAAACTTTTGTGGTAACAATTTGTAGAGCTGAATTATACTAAGACTCATTTCTAAGGCTGTCATGTCGATTTGTTTTCTGTGGATTTTGAGATCTGATTCAAAAGGCGTGTATTAATCGCATGACAACACATGAGGAACGGACGGTCTCTTCAACAAACGGTGCTGGGAAAAGTGGATATCTGCTTGGAAAAGAATGAAATTGGACCCTTATCTTACCCCATATATAAAAATCAACTCAAAATTAATTAAAGATTTAAATGTAAGATCTGAAACTGTAAAACTTTTGGAGGAAAACACAGGGGAAGAAAGAGCTTCTTGACATTGGTCTTGGAAATTATTTCTTGGATATAACACCAAAAGCACAGGCAATAAAAGTAAAAATAAGTGCAACTACATCAGGCAAGTTATCAATCAGTCATTCAACTGATCAGTTTATAGTTTGTTTTTGTCTCTTCTGATTAACAAAGCAAGGTTCCAAATCAGTTCATAGGTAACGGAACTCCATGTACACTTAGGTGAAGTCATATGACCATCACTGTCCTTTTCTCATAGCAGCCTTGGACCTGGTTAGGGACAGAAGGAAACACATGCAGAAATGAAATAGTCAAGCAATATACAATAATAGCTTCTATTGACTGAACATCTATTATGTGGGACTACATCAAACTTAAAAGCTTCTGTATAGCAAAAGAAACAAAATGAAAAAGCAACCTACAGAATGGGAGAAAATATTTCCAAGTCTTGTATCTGATAAGGGTTTAGTAATATAAAGTACTCATACAACCCAAGAGCAAAAAAGAAAAACTGATTAAAAATGGACAAAGGAGATCCATATATGTTTCTCCAAAGAAGATATACAGATGGCCAACAGTTAGAAAAGATGCTCAACATCATTAATCATCAGAGAAATACAAATGAGACTCCAATGAGGTACCATCTTACACCTGTTAGAATGGCTATTATAAAAACAAAACAAAAACACCTACAAAAGACGAGTGTTTGCAAGGATGTGGAAAAATTGGAACCTTGTACAGTATTGGTAGGGTTTCAAAATGGTTCAACACTATGGAAAACAGTACAGAGATTTCTCAAAAAAATTAAAAATAGAGCTACCATATGATCCTGCAATCCCACTTTTGGGTATTTATACAAAAGAATTGAAATCCTGATCTCAGAGTGATAGTAGCACTCCCATGTTTGTTGCAGCACTATTCACAATAGCCAAGATACGGAATCAACCTAAATGCCCATCCATGGTTGAATGGATAAAAAAAATGTGGTATATATATGCAGTCGAATATTATTCATCATTTAAAAAGAAAGAAATCCTGCAATATGCCACCTCAAGGGTGAAACTAAGGACATTATGCTAAGTGAAACAAGCCAGTCACAGAAGGACAGATATTACATGATTCCACTTATATGAGGTATTTAAAATAGTCAAACTCAAAGAAGCAAAAAAAACAAACAAAAAAAAATTTGAATGGTGTTTACCAGGATTCTAGAGCTCTGCTGTACAACATTGTGCTATAGATAAGAATGCTATATTGTACACTTAAAAAAATCTGTTAAGAGAGTAGTTCCTATGTTAAATATTCTTACCACAATAAAATAAAATTAACAACAAACAAACTTCTGAAGAGGTCATGATTATTTAATGTTCAGTTGCAGGGCATGATGGGAGTTGTAGTTTTCAGTTATTCATATGTGGTTTGTGGAGCATTATCTAGCCTTGCAAAATTCCACTCACCTGTCAAAAATATCACTTGCCCCAGGCAAATGGTTGAATGCAATTCTGCAAGACTGATTTATATAGAGCAGTGGGTGACAACCAGTTGCAATTTATAATTTCTTGGAAATAGCGCTACAACTACAGGTCTCCTTCCTTCTTCCTACAGAAAACATCCAGGCATACCCATAAGGTTTTTGGTAATATAGTGAAGCTACCAGCAGGTAAATAATTACCACACACTGAGCATCATTGTAGGTATTAATAGTGGTTGTCAGGGCACTTAAAGTGTGCACAAAACAGACCCAAAGAAATTATATACACAGGCTATACTCTGAATCAGACTCAAAAGTAGATAGTTCTGGTTATAAGAATATTTAGGGAGATTTTTAAAAAGTGCTTAGGATGACAGAATTTCATTACTGGATTGGGGATTACCCTTTTATTCTTTCTGAGAATAAGCAATGATAAATGGAAAAATGCCAGACCAAAGCAAACTCATCTTTAAATGATGAAGTGAAAAGAACAATGATGATCAAAAGCCTTGGTGACTACTAAACAAGTTGCAGTTTGTCCCCCGGAGAGCTATAATGGGCTTTACTTGTCATTAGGAGGAAGATTAAGTGCCAGTGGTTTGGACTTGGTTAATTATACACTCAAATCCTTTCAGTATATCACAGAAGCCAGGCTTTTTGCCTTTGCATATCTGTATTGTGGCTCTTTGGATTGCTTATTGGTTATTTCTCTTGACAACTTGAACCTGAACATTAAATCCCATTGGCAACAACTATGTGTCAAGAGCAAAAAAATAAAAAAAAATAAAAAAAATAAGATTTGTATATTTAGTTTTCATTATAGAAGTGTTTGTAGTTGAAAAAAATATGTACCTGTCAAGTTTTCAACATCTCGCTGGGGATGCAATGCTGTTGTGATTTCAGAACCTGGCTGACAAATTCACGTTTCAGTATAAAGACAAATCAAGGGTTTTTCTTCCACCCCTCCCAACTCCTTTTTTAATTCTTTTTTTCTTACCGCTTTGACAGTCATACATAACAATTTGAGACCTAAGTGCCACTTTGACGCACTATTCCATTATTAAGTGGCACAGTCACTATAGACTAGATGATGGGCCTCTACTAAAGGCATTGTGAATTAAACAGCTTTCTATGATGGGAAACTGAGTGGTCCAAAGAATTCTGAAATATTAAAAAAAATAATTAAAAAGTCTTTCGGAAACATCAAAGTATATAAAATAATCTCAGGTAGTAAATGGTAAACTATGGAAAACAAAATATTTTTTAGCAGAATAGTAAAGTTTAGAGGAAACATTAAATACATTAGCAAACATCCTAAACCCCACAATTACTCATTTCAAATATGAGTGCATGATGGGTCTTGAGGAAAACTAAAGAGCAGCATGAACCTATGCAGACTTTAAGAGGGGAAGAAACGAATGTTTATTATGTGACAGTGATTTTACACCATATTAATAGAAGAATATTCTAAGAGTATTTCTTTATACCTAAAAGGTAAAGTGTCCACTCAAGTAATATTGACTTAAAGTACTTAAATTAATTCTTTTGTCAATATCTCTACAGTAAATCAATACACCTAGAATTAAACAGCAGTTTTTGCCAGAAGGCAGGCTAATCTTGGTAATTTTTAGTTACAATTCATTAATCAGTTGGTCAGAATAAGGAAAAAAATAAAAACAGAGCAGCAAGAATTTGATAAAGATGCCAAATAATAGAAGTTTAATATTTCTTCACAGGTTCTTCTTTTAATTCAGGGATTCAGGGAATAAAATAAATCAAAAGCTACACTGTTACATATCCCTATTTTAGCTAACAAAATTAAGTACTTTTTCTAGAAATATATTAAAAACAAAATTTTGGGGCTTATTGCACTCCAGGATATAATGGGTCCCCAAATATTTTTTTCATAAGGTTATTAAAGGCAAAGGCATTATTTTACAGACATTGATCCTGTGATATGTCCTAGGGCAGGGTGGGGGAAAAGACAAGAAGAATTGAAAATTCTGTTAATCCATATAGTTCTGAAATATTTGCCATAACAGTTATCTCTTTATGGTTTTGACAACTCAGTCAAACTGATGAGAATCTGAGGATGTGAATTACAATTTCGGTGCTCAGTACTCCAAATCTGTTTTTTCTTTCTTATTTTTCTGCACTAGAGAGACAAAATTGAATTACTACTTTATCCTCTTTAACTGGTAATCCCACAAAGCAAGAAAAAAATACATCAAGGATAAAGGGGGTGTTTTATACCTTTTATAGTGTGATGGTAGAGAGCTTTGGCTCTGTGAAATAGCAGTCAAAAGTAAATATATTGTTTCTGATGTACTTGAGGCTGAGTCATTTAAGAAAGATAGAAAAAATGAATTTCATCAGTTTCCCACTTTACACTTCTGAAGTGCTAAAGGAGTTAAAAAAAGAGAGAGAGAAAAAAGTAATTATGGGAAATAAAATTTTCTTAGTTACAATTCCTGGCCCTTTGCTGATTGCAGTAAATTATAAATTATGCAGTCAATGTAGGCCAACAAAAGAAGACATCTTCAAATCTCAGTCAAAGATAATTACTTAAGTCGGCTGAATGTTCCCTTTTCATAGAGTGTGATCTCTTTCTGACAGCTCACACTGACAGATGACCTTCTCGGCATCGTTCTTATCCTTCGGATCATGAGCAGTGTGCCTCTCTCCCTGAATATCTCTATATATTTGTGACACTAAGCTTTCAAATACAGCTATTGACAAATCAGAACATCAGTCTAAGTGCTGGTCTTCCTATCACTCACAATAAAGTAGCTATCACTTGTGGTGGTGTAGAGCAAGCACATCTCTGAAAAATGAGTTCTCACCAAGTGCTAATTTGACACAGCTCGCTTGCCTTCCCATAATTGCTCTGTCATTGTCAGTTGGCAGTTCGGGCTCATTCCTGGAAGCTGTGCCGTACAATTGGATACAATTACTCCCATTTACCACCACTATTATGCCACTGATGTTGCCCAGTCCGCATATTGACATGCCTCATTAAACCTGGATGCGGGCCATTAATGAACATTGTTAGCATTTCTCTTAAACTTTTTTGCCTCTAATAAACAGTCAGTGTTCCATGAAGGAGCACTGCCATCCTTGTGATATGATATTTATTATCTTATGGGGGAAGGGGACTCTGCAAATGGAAACTAGTTGCGGAGGGAGAGATATACAGTTAGATCAGTGGAGAATATCGCTGATCAGCGGGAACCTTTCTCTGTCAGGAGCATCCTAACCATTAACCGAGTGACCTCTTCTGTCCAAAAGAAGACAAGCAGGATAAACATGAACACCCCAGAAGTACCCACACCACAGCAGGCTTCTCAAGGTTGCATCATTGCCAACACTTCTCTCTAGCCCTCTCCTACCCCCAGGTGGTGCTATGTGCCATGACAAAGATAATTTTGCCCTGGGTCTTCAATCCATTATGTCCAGCTAACTTCAACGTGCATTTTTATTCAGAGATAATTATGTGTTGATCAGAGAAGTCAGCAGCTGTCACCCATATAGCAGGCACACCTGCAGTGTGACATAGGTGGTAACGATGGCATGCTCTTGAGCTGTCATGACACGGACAGGGACTTTATTATGTATATGTCATCATTTCTCTTAAGAAAATTATACTTTCCCACACAATGATAATAATGAACCTTTAGAACAATCCCGTAAACCTCATTTGCAGTTTTTTTCTTGACCTTCATTAAATACATTCTAAATATGTAGAAACACCTATAAATATACAGTGTGCTTTGAGTCTCTATAAATAAGTTTGTATCTGTAGCCAAGTATGAGATATCAAATTGGAAACTAAAAATGTCTTGAATGCGATTTGAATTAAAAACTAAAAATGTCTTAAATGAAAAATAATTTAGCCACTTTGGCATTTTTAACTTTTCCACAATTATAAGAACATAAATATTTATACGTTTGGAGGTATTTGTTGAACTGTTATATGAGTCTTACCAAAATGGACTTTACTGGATTAACTAGTGTCAAGTTATCATGTATATTCTATAATTAAATTTACGTGATAAAACTAAAGAGAAAATCTTCATGTAGACGATGTTGACTTCTAAACCTTTATGCATATAAGATTTAAGTACAAATTTCCTATTAAGTCACTGTAATAACTGAGTTGACATGCATATGACGCTGAGGCATATAGAAAACAGAGGCAATTTTAAAATTTTAGTTGCAAACCTTGTTCATAACTATAGAATTAAAGTATATGTTTTAGAAAGATGATATGAAATTGACCTGAGCTAAATTTTGGATAAGGTGATTCGTTACATTACAAACCTATAAAAGAATGGTTAAGGGATAATTTTTAAAATGCTGTTCTTTCGACTCCATAATCCATTACCCTTACAGACCTGTAGAGTTTGGAGGAGTACGTGGCATAGAGCATCCACGATCCTGGGCAATTTAGGGTCCTTAACATTTAATAGTTGGCCTAAGATTACCTCTGTATTTATTTCTTGTGCGTCCTTTTAATAGAAACAAGGGTCTCCCTCCTCTCCTTTTAGTTAGGAAATGTAATCTGTAGCAACTTCCAGGATTCGCTGAGCCCTGTCCCTTTCTCCCCTAGTGTGACTAAAACAGAAATTTATTTATTGAACAGTTATTATTTCCTAGATATCATAACAAGCCTTCTTTGCATTATTTCACTTAATCTTCAATCAAATCTATGAATTAGGTACTATTGTTATCCTCACTTGAGAGAGTATACTGAGGAACAGAGAAGTTAAGTAATTCTCCCAAGGTCAACAGAGCTCTCAGCAGAGGCAGGATTTGTACCCAGGGAAGATGTCTCCAATGACCGTATTCTTAACCAGTATTTGACATGGCCTCTCAAATGACTGACATTTCTGTCTTTAAAATGGCAAGCCAGTTTGATTCATTTATTTCCACAGCATTAATTTTTTTATTGGAGTATAGTTGCTTTACAACGTTGTGTTTCTGCTGTACAATGAAGTGAATCAGCTCTATGTATACATATGAAGTTCACTGTTTTGCATAAGGCTCGCAAATAAAGAAAAACTGTTTTGACATAGTGAAAGAATTATGGAAAGTGTAGACTTAATTAGATTATGTTCTGTAACTTTCAATATTGGGGGTTATTCTGCATTTTGGTACATAAAAATGCAAGGTAAAAAGATTAAATTTATTTTTTATTTGAATGTATTCTGTTTTAGAAATAGAAATATATGTCCTTTGTCTCTCTTTTAAAAATATAGGTCTAATTTCTTTGATCTAGTAATTTTTGATCCGTTATTTACAAAAAGAAGGTGATATATTTTCATATGATATGGTTCACTTTTTTTTAGTCTGATGTCTAATTTAACCTCAAAGCCATTCTGCCTTTTGGTTTCTGCTGAGTTTTTCCAAAGGTTTCAAGAGCAGTGACTTTATCTTTGATGTGGACATCTATCTGTTACATGGAACAGGGCTAAATCTCCAACTCATGTAACCTGCTAGTTTGATAGTTGGAATAGTTGCTTGTGAAACTAGTAAACTCTGTCTTTTCCACATTTGATCATATTTTTTGTGGGTCAACTAAAGCCAATAAATAGTTTTATAGTTGAATGAAAAAAGAAATGTTTAAGAATTTCTTTGGCTAGATTTTGTTTTTTGGCAAGGGAAGGCTATGCGACTTTAATTGCCCTCAGTATGGATCTGTCAGCATAAACCTTGAAGTATTATTTTGGAAATGCTTGGGCTTGTTAATCATTTTAATTAAAATTAAGCTTAAAATTGTCTGCTTCTTCTCTTCCCCCCACTGTTCCAGCAGTGTGGGAATAGAAAGAGAGGTGTGAGATGTGGCTAGCCAGGTAAACACAAGCTAGTGTTAAATTTTATAAAGGGAAGGATTATATTCCCTGCTGGTGTTCTTTTCCCTTGTCTATATGTTACGAAAGTGAGAGATAAACTCTGGTTGGCAACCAGAGTAGTCTCTTGATGTGAGGATAGATGGAACTGTAGCAGAAGCGATGATCAGGTCTGCAAATAGAAACATAACTGGCTGAGTTAATGATATACTCACCAATGGCCTAGGAGTTTTATGGTGTCATGTCTTACAATTAGATCTTTAAACTATTTTGAGTTTATTTTGGTATATGGTGTGAGGGAATGTTCTAATTTCATTGTTTTACATGTAGCTGTCCAGATTTCTCAGCACCACTTGTTGAAGAGACTGTCTGTTCTCCATAGTATATTTTTTGTCATATACTATGTCTCCTTTGTCATAGATTAATTGACCATAGGTGAATGGGTTTCTTCCCAGGCTCTCTATTCTGTTCCATTGAGCAATGTGTCTGTTTTTTGGACCAATACCATGATGTTTTGATTACTGTAGTGAAGTCTGGGTGGGTTATACCTCTAGCTTTGTTCTTTTTTTTCAGGATTGCCTTGGCAATTTGCAGTCTTTTGTAGTTCCATATAACCATAAATCTCCTAGAAGAGAACATAGGTGAAACACTCTTTGACGTAAATCATAGCAATATTTTCTTAGATCGGTCTCCCAAGGAAAAATTAATAAAAGCAAAAATAAACAAATGGGGCCTATTTAAATTTTAAAGCTTTTGCACAGCAAATGAAAACCATCAGCAAAATGAAAAGACAACCTATAGAATGGGAGAAACTTTTTGCAAATGATGCAACTGATGAGGGGTTAATATCGAGACTACAGAAAAAGCTCGTACAGCTCAATATCAAAAAAACAAGTAATCCAATCAAAAAATGGGCAGAAGACTTGAATAGACATTTTTCTAAAGGAGACATACAGATGGCTAACAGGCACATGAAAAGATGCTCAACATCAACTGATTATTAGAGAAATGCAAATAAGATCCACAATGAGATATCACCTCTCACTGGTCAGAATGGCTATTATCAAAATGTATACAAATAATAAATGCTAGAGGCGGTGTGGAGAAAAGGGAACCCTCCTACACTGTTGGCGGGAGTGTAAAATTGGTGCAGCCACTATGGAAAACAGTTTGGAGGTTCCTTAGAAAACTGAAAATAGAACTACCATATGATACTGCAGTTTTACTCCTGGGTATATATCTGGAAAAAACGAAGACATTAACTCAAAAATATACATGCACCCCAGTGTTCATAGCAGCACTGTTTACAATAGCCAAGACATGGGGGCAACCTAAGTGCCCATCAACAGACGATTTTATGACTGGAATATTACTCAGCCACAAAAAGAATGAAATATTTCCATTTGCATCAATGTGGATGAATCTAGAGAATATTATGCTCAGTGAGATAAGTCAGACAGAAAAAGACAAATACTATATGATATCACTTATATGTGGACTCTGAAAAATAATACAAATGAATCTATATACAAAACAAAATCAGACTCAGACATAGAAAACAAACATATGGTTACCAAAGGGGAGAGAGAGAGGGGAGGGAAAAATTAGGGGTATGGAATTAACAGATACAGACGACTGTACATGAAATAGATAAGCAACAAGGATTTACTGTATAGCACAGGAAATTATACCCAATATCTTATAATAACTTATAATGGAATACAGTCTGCAAAAAACTGAATCACTGTGCTGTATACCTAAAACTAACACAATATTGTAAATCAATTATACTTAAAGTTTGAAAAAGTATACAGAGAAATAAAAGGAAATGACCTAGGAGTTTGGCTTACCTTGCTGCAAGCTGCAGTACTCAGACCAAAATAGTTAGAAAGAGGTACATTTTACATCATGCTTATTCTTTTAGGAGAAGTATTTCTCCTCTCTCCTTCAGTGAGATATCTTAATGATTCACATTCATTCATTCAGAAATGTTTTACTGAATGCCTGTAAGTATGAGGCAATGTTCTAGGACGGGGGGATACATCAATAAAAGAGGTAAAAAAAAAAAAACTCCTGTCTGCAACGTTGACCAAAAAATAATTCAGAATTCTTCAAGTAAGAAAATTGTTTATTTGGAGTCTTAAGAATTAGAATCTGGAAGACAGGTTTGTTCTTCCCCAGCAAGAGTGTTCTGGGGAGAAGGAGTCAGGGGCTTAAAAAGGCAAAAGCCATGAAGTTGTGCTCTGACACAAGAAAATAAATATTTGTCTTAAGGGATGGTTATCATGAGTTATTTTAGATTAAGTGTTCCATAAGTATCTTGAGTTTCTGGCAGATGTTCTGGATACTCTCTTTAAGTACAATAAGTAGTGAAAAGGTCAGATCCCATCCAGGCTGAGACATGCATAAGTTACACTTCATCATTGGCCTCCCAGCTCCATTTTAGAGAGCTCTCTTAGCAATACTGACTCCTTTTGATTTTCCTTTCCCATCAGAAAATATACCAACGTGTAGCAACGTGCTGTTCTTAAAATTGAGTCGTTGGTTTTCCATCTCCCTTGCAGAAGTGCTAATGCCATGCCCCTCTTATCTCAAACAGAACTGGAGATCATCATGCCTGAAACAGGCAGCACAGATTCTTATTTGGGTTCTAGAAGCCGTAATGTCAATACTAGGTAACGAATCCAGCACGTTTTTCTTTCTGCCAGTATTGGGTTGGCCAAAAAGTTCGTTCAGGTTTTCCGTAAGACATTATGGAAAAACCCAAACGAACTTTTTGGCCAACCCAATACTATGTTGGAGAAGGACTGCATTGTCAATCTGTTCAGTGTGTTACTGTGTTGCACAAGTCCCTAAACAACATTCACAGATTGGCAATGGTTTATGAATTTATATTTTCCTTCAGAGGTTAATTTAGCTGGCAGAGTTAAAGACATTTGAGACTAATTTTGCATAATTTTTGTTTTCTTATAGCATATTGAGCAGAAAGTTTCAGTGAAGCAGAGTAAAAATGTTAACAAACATATTATGTCCATTGCTTTCCCGTTATTCATTTATATTACATATACATGAAAGAAGCACATTCTGCCCTACTGTACTAGCTGGCTTAGAGTTTAGTTATTTACTGGTTTTTCTCACTTTATATGATTAATAATTTGTATAAAATAGCTGTTCTAGGACATCTTAATTATTATTAATATAATAACACATTTTATTTAACACGTGTATTTTTGAAACACACTCTGTCCCATTATTTATATAAGCCCGTGTTGCATTATTATTTCATCTATGGTTTCTCATAGTTCCCACACATGGTGCTGCCAATTTTACACTTCTTATAATGTTTAAACTTTTGATTCAATAAATAAGAATTCAAAAACATTAAAAGTAACTGGTTAAGCATAAAAAAAATTCTTGCAAACATACGTGTATACTCTATTATGGTCCAAATAGATGACTCATATGGTTCAATGCAGAGAAGTTAAACGTTTTATGATGTCACTACCTGCCAGTCATATTTTGTATAAAATTTATAAATTAATTGGATTTTCTTGACATAACAACTGGGTGTTTGCTTATTTATTAACTGGAGCAATTACATAACAATAAAAGTTGAACTCTAAATATATGTATAAATTGGTAGTAATGATAGGAGGTAAAAATAATACAAAAACAATAGATCCTTATATATGTAGAATGCTTTGAAATCCATACAGTTTTTTCTATCGTGTTCTTATAGAAATGCTTTCTGATTGTTAAGATTGGAGTTTTTAATCACAAACTTGTCTCTGTGGAGAGTGGAACATTTTGAGACCTAGCTCTCCCCAGGAATGAAGATAATATGAAGCCGTTTATAAAAACTTGGCACATTTCGGCATCCGTTTGACCATCTCTCTTTGTAGCCAAAAAGCTAGAAGAGGGAATTTCCATCATTACGTATAATTTATTTCTGCACAGTTACAGTAAACTACCCATAATTCACTTTATGGTATGGGTTGAATTCTTTTATTTTTTCTCTACCAAGAATTTCAGACATTATTAAAGAGAAGTATCTGAATCAAATGGATCAAAATAACATTACCATAAAAATTGTAATGCCAAGAAAAAAATAGTGAACAACCCCCCTCACAAAATGGCACTTTCCTAATATGACATATTTTTCATAAGCAAATGGAAAGAACAGCCAAGATCCATGTTTGCAAGATGGAGTTGAATATGAAGTTTTGAATCAACATTTAAAAATGATAGTTGAAATAGAAGTCAGCATTTCTGAACTGAAAGGTTTTCTTTTTTTGAACCATTATTCTCATCATATTAAAGTTTGGAAAATTGAGAACCAGAAAATTAGAATATAATAGTGAAGAAGTTGCACGCATAACTAACATATAAAGGCAGGAAAAAAATCTGAAAAGAAGAATGAGGGAAAGTGTTAGAATAGTGAAGATAAATGCACGACAGCAAGTAAGAAGTTGTGAAAACATGATTGCACCTTCTCTTCCAAACTCCTCATAGTCCCTGTGTAAAAGATCCTTTCAAAATTTTATTTTCAGATCTTTTCCATCTATTTCCTTCTTATTTAACATCTGATTAACAACATGTGGGAACATAAATGCCTCTACATGTATCCTTTAGCAGAAGGTTGAAAAATTATGGATGTAGAATATAGAATACAGATGGTCCCCGAGTTAACCATGGTTCGACTTATGATTTTTTGACTTAATGATGGTGTGAAAGCAATACAAAATCAGTAGAAACAGTTTTTCAGATTTTGAATCTTTTCTAGGGCTAGTGGAATGTGGTATGATACAAGATATTCAAACTTTATTATAAAATAGGCATTGTTAGGTGAATTTGCCCAACTGTTGGCTAACTTACTTGTTCTGAGCATGTTAAAGGTAGGCTAAGCTAAGCTATGATGTTTGGTAGGTTGGGTGTATTAAATGCATTTGGGACTTCACAGTATTTTCGAATTAGGATGGGTTTATTGGGATGTAACTTCATTGTAAGTCAAGGAAGATCTGTATACTTTTAAAGAAGGATTCAGAAATTCAGTTGTTTGTAGTTAGTTCATATCACATTTGTACCATTGAATCTCGTATGATTTTGCAAAACTAATAGCTGCTTACATAGACTGGACACATAGTCAAGGAGTAAAAATATCTAAAGTGAATGTATTGAATCAATGTAAATATCCCAGGTTACACTGATTCACTTCTTTCCCTATTTTAAGTAACAGTATTTGTTACAATGCCTTAATATTTATGTCAAGATGCAAGACACATGATTGAGGTGTATACATAATATTCATTGCACATTATTTCTTATACTATGAGCAGCCTGCAGCAAAATTGAAATTCAAGTGTTTCCATATATATATCCATTCATAAAAATTAAGATACTCTCAGTATAAGCCACATTATATTCCCAGTGAAAGTTTATAAGACATACTACTTACAATAAAATTTGACAAAAAGATTTAAGTCTACCAAAAACATGAATGCTGTTGTTTTCAGGAAGGTGTAAGTGGCTGGGAGCCAGCTGTAGCAGTTCATGCCAGAAAATCTGTACGCCAGAGCCTTATAGAGAATGATTAGTTAACATCATTTTAATGATGAATTAATGAGCAGTAAAAGCATTCTAATTCCAATATGTACAAAACCTTCTACTTGAAGACACAGGACCAGGGAGAACAGATCCATGACCTTTGTGATACTGGCAAAGGTTGGGTTCACTACAGTTAACGTCCCATCTGTCTTTCAAGGTTAACTACACATGCCATGCTGGGAAATGAAACAATTACTAACGAATTTTATAGGGATATTCTGTCAAATTTAAAAGGCAATCAGAAGTCTAAATGAAAATTATGCCTGAGGAAAGCATATAAAAGGAGAGAAACTAGGAAGGTGTGTGTAGGTACATCTATGTACGTGTGTATTTCCTGAAAAAGACACCTTCAGAAAAAGGCAGCATAAACTTTTAAAGGACACAAATGAAAACCCTTACATGGAATGAAGGGAATACCCAGCTTATGGGAATGGAAGTGTATTCAGGAAGGACAGCATCTAATCATCTGGGCAACACTAGCACAGCAAGGGTAGATGATTCATTATTCTGTAATTAACTTTTAATTAACTTTACTCTGCTTTACTTATTTTAGAAAATTAAATAAACTTCATTTTATTGCTCATGCTAAACCAATGAGCAGAAGCTAGAGTTCTGCTCTAATTAAAATAAGCAGTTGAACAAAATTGTGTGTAAAGCATAATGAAGAACTGTTTCTGTCCAATTGATATATTTCATATGTTCTGAAACACTTTGATAGGTTTTGCAAGAATTCTATTAGTTAGGCACTCAAGTCTTATTAAAATATGTGATTTAAGATATAATATTATAGGCCAGTCTTCAGTATGGGACACATAATTAATTTAAACTTGTTAAGTAACATTTCGAATTTGATGATAGAGAGAGGAGAGAAGAAGGAAGAAGGGAGGGAGAGGGAAATAATTTGAAATTATGCTATTTCATCAATCATCAAAGCTGTATATATGTATATGTGTAGTATTCATGTATAAGTAGGAGCCTAGGAGCCAAAAGGAGAAGTTATAGAGTTAACATAGTAATATTACATATTTTGCATCTGTTTTTTAGAGTCTAGCTGTTTTACTCATTTTTAAACATTTGCTACATGTTTTGATGTTAAGCCTAAGACAGTGAAATTCAATAATCAAGTGATGTTCTAATAGTTCTAATCATGTGCTACAAAAGAATATTTGATAGAAGAATAAATTACATTTAATTTGGCGAACTTGACCTTTAATGTTCTTAACATAAAAGTCAAATGAGTTTACTTGAACACCTAAATTATGAAGATATTTTCTGTTTTGTTTATAACTCCTAATGTATATAAAAACATCTACATAACTCTAATGTATCATTTACTGAAATCCTTTATTTCACCAATTAAGAACTTCTGGGTTCCTTGCTGACAGTCACCTGCATCTCCATTCCATAATAGTAACCCAATGACCACTCAATTCTGATTTCAGATTCTAAATTCTATAATTTGGAATTTCTGAAATCTTCTTTCTGACTATCAGCTCTGATTTCCACCTTCTCTAATTTCTAATTTCTTCTGAATCTACTTTTTCCTTATCATGTGCTCTTATTAAATATTGTGTTCTCTAAGGACATCATCTCTTTCTGGTTGCATTACTTTTCTACCCAGCCTTTAAACGTAGTCAACCTTATCAACAGTATAAACACTAGCATCCTAGAGATTGCCCTATCAAAAACTTCTAGATAACCAGTCTCCACTTTCTCCACCTGCAAAGCATTGAGCATTGCAAAGTTATATGTATAGGAAACTAGGGAAGTGAAAACGAACCAGGCCAAATAGCTGGATTGGATCAAAATCATCTTTAGCTAGAAATTTCTCATACTCTTAAATCTACTTAGTTCAGCTCTTGATACATAGAAGATGATTAGAAAATCTTTAATTTTCTTTTTTGTCTGTTTGTTTTAAAGTGGGTGAATTAATGAATTTGGTCCACAGCAAATTCCTTTCATTTAATGCCAGCTAAGCACTTCTTTATTCTCAATAATCCCTTTATTCATCTTTGACTACACCCTTTGCCAAGGGAGCAGCAAACCTCTTGTTACTCTTGGAAGCATCTCTCTTAAAACTGAAAAACTTTGGAGCTTTAGATAAGGCAGTAGGAGGTTCACTCATAAGAGGAAAGGATAGAGGAAGCAGGTAAAATCTGAAGTTTGAGCAATGAAAAAACCCAAATGATTGAAAGCAGTCTGAAATCAACAAACAATGAATTTTTCATTATTTAATCAGAGAATTAATGTTTAGTTCTTTTTAAGAAAAGGAAATATGTAATTTTTATTGGGTTTTCCTTTTTCTCAGGTGGAAAAGTATTATGTATAGAAAGAAATATGTTTGTTTTCAGTGGTCTCTTTATTATTTAATTACTGTTATTATTTAACATTTTCTTTAGGAGAGGGTCTGAACCTGTATAATTAAAGCAATTATAAAGAGTATGCTATGTATAGATCTCTCTGTGTGGGTCAAAAAATCTAGGTAAATCTACAATCATAACCTCCAGCTATCATCACTTAGCTGCATTGCTCTTTATCAAATGCAAGAACATAGCCAACAGCTGGAAATTACTGGGTGTCAGAGTATAGTAGAATAGTTGGTTATAATATAGGCTAAATTTTTTCATTTATTTAAACTTTTCAAGTTTTGGTATAGTTTCTTAGGATGAGACTTAGAGAATCTTATTTAACGGAAAGATTGGCAGCTAACATTTCACACATCCTGAACAAGTGCATCTTCTGATCCTGTGAGTGTCACTGTTTTCCATTCTTCCCTTTGTCAGTTCTGATTTATTCTCTGTACTTATAGGTACATCATTTTCAGGCCTTTTCTAAACTTTATGTATTGTCCTTGATTTTTATTTCTAATGCAAAGTCCTCCTACTGTTGCAAAGTATTTCTTAATATAAGGCTGAGACATTTTTTCTTTAGTTCCAGATCAGTGCTCCTTGTCCTTCCGTCTTCTGATGCTTTGAATTATCACATTCTTTCATTTATACAGATAGTACTTGTAAGGTATTTATAGACTGTGATCAAATCCCCTTCAATCTTCTCCTCTCTTGACTCTATAAATGTCTGTGACCCTATATCTCATCCAACACACTACTTGTATCATCTTTTGCCCTTCTTTTTTTATTATTAATTTTTCATTAACCCTCTCAATTCTTGTACAACTTTTCCATTGGCAGGATAAATAGACGTACAATAACTCATTTATTTTTATCATAGATTAAGTAGATTTAATACTTGAAAGGAAGGTATTGTCAATGTGTCAAGTTATATACTCATTATATAGACTGTAGTTACTCTTCAATTATTATATATTCAATTTTTTCTGGATTATTGTGTTTATGGCTCCTCCTTCAACTTCTACATATTACTTCCTGAAAGAGCCTCAATTCTCTGATTCACTAGGAATACCTATGTTGACTCTGGAAAGAGTATGATGTTCTCAATAGTTTGTTGATTACAGCTGCAGAAACTTGGTCTTGAGCTTGTATTAATTCATCATAAAGTTAAGTAATTTCAAATGTGATTATTACTTCTGAAGTCTCTAACTTTGTACATTTTGTAGGAGTTTTTCTAAATAAATAACAATGCTAATTATCTCTGCTTTTTCTATGTTGGTGTGGGTGTCTATGTGCTTAGATATGTGTTTTACAAAAGTAGCTATAGGTGTTCTATTATACATGCATATTCATAAAAAGATGCTGTAGTGTTCTACTGAATTTTTAAATGTATTTGATAGTAGAGATCTTGAAGAATTTAATAGGAATATTTATTTGGCTCACTGATAAAAGTGAACCCAAATACAATGATTAAAAATTACATAAAGACCCCTGACTAAAGAATTGTGAAAAAAATAATTAGGGAAGCAGGGTGTATATGTATGTATGTGTGTGTGTGTCTTGAGGTGGGGAGATTGTACGTGTTTGTAATCTGGGGGATGATTAGTCCTCAGAAGTCCATAGAGTATTTCCGGAAGGAGTTCACCACAAAGAGGTGATTCACTTAAGGGAACCTAATTGTATGTACGTATGTATGTATGTATGAATGATATATTCATTCATTCATTTATTTTCTATTGAAGTTTGGGAAATAAATGGAGGGATAGAATATAAAGAGGTGATATTTAACTGGAAATTTTTTTAAAAACCTGATTCATTTTCTTGCTGACTCTGGGGGTAGGAGCAAGCATTTTTTTGACACGGCCCTAAAGTTCTCCATGGCAAAAATAAATATATAAACTAAACGTAAGTGGAAGACAGCCCAGACCAGTCCCCCAGGAGTCAGTGTCATCTAAGGTTAGAGAATATAAAGAAAAAATAATGCTAGAAATGCTTTCTCAGGAAAATAGACATGCAAAAAAGCTTTTTTTTTTTCCATGTTTGTTTTTCTTGAACCAAAGGAGCCAGCCTTTGTAATATTGTTACAGGCAATTGCAATCCTAAGGCAAAAGAATCTACGCAAACAATTCATTTTCTCTCACTGCCCCTATCGTGAAATACCAAATGTGTGCACTCCCCTCCAGTCTTATACATATTGTCTGTTTTATCCTCTTAGAGCTCTCCTCACAAGACCAATGCACAAACTCCCATTCCTTTCCCTATGGGATTAGAAATTCCCTCAGTGGGCATCACCTGAGAAATTTTCTCTGTTGTTGGTAGTGGGGCCTTTCCCTCAGTTTCTGTTCTGAACCTGAATGATACCGTTTTATTCACCATGATTATGCTTGGATTCAGATACATTTTGCCATTGCTTTGCCAGCTTGCAGGTCTTTTAGCAAGTTCAGCTTGGGTTCACAAACTTGTGTGCATAATCTCAGGGCAAAATACCTACCATCCTTTGCACTGGACATACACTTTCATTTGTGCATCACATATCCCAGCCACAGCCTCATAACAAACCAAATAAAACAATATAATCTACTCATAAGAACAATAATAAAACATTCATTGTTAAAATAGTAACATTTTCCTTTGTAACACCCACATAATTCTGACATAAATGTTATTTTTATCTCTCATTAGTTCATATGTATAGAAACAAAATATTAATTTGCTCTAGTTCCATTTTGCATGTTAATGAAGGACTGGTAAACATCTTATTAACACTTTTTTACATTCTATGTTTATTTTAAGCCATCCTTCAGCTCTCAGTATTCTTCAGATTTTCGTAATTATATATAGGTACCAGGTTTTCGAGTCATTTTTGCAAGAGGACTTAGGCGGGGTTTAGGCAGGCAAGGGACTGCGGCTTGAGTCTGAGATCATGCAACTGGGAATACAAGTTTCTGAGATTGCTGTAAATGAGGGATTAGACAAGGGTCCAGATGACCCCAGGTCAAAGAGGCAACTAAACAATGTGGACTCTCAGTTCTTGGCAGCAAGCTGACAAGCCAGCAACCATAAAATCAAAGCAGAGGCCAGGAAACCTGTGATATCTATGATTTTGACAGGTCAAAAATCTGGGAATTGTGATGTCAAAGGCAAGCGCAGGATCAGTAACTTCAGCATGATCCAAGTATGTAACATGCCATGACTGAGATGTCTGATTTTGCAAGAGAACAGCCCTAATAATCAAACGGAGTGAACAAACGAGATTGTGTCTGGCCTCTTTCTGCTTAGCACAAGAAGCAGGAAGTGACAGGTCCCTAATATAACATGGTGTTATGGACAGAAATGTTCTCTGAGGGACCCTAAGTAATCATTCAACACACGTTTATTGAGCTCCTAGGTGCCAGGGACAGTTCTGGGCATTGGGCAGACAACTACAATTAAGATATATAGTACTTATCCTTCCACTTGTAGTCTAGGAAATGATAGGTAAATAGGTAATTACCCAGTAATGTAATACATACTGTGATGTGAAGACATACCAGGGCTCTGGTCATACATAAAGGGGCATCAATTTTTAAAATCATGGAAAGTTTCTAGGAAGCTAAATTGACACTTCAGACATAAGAGAGAGGAAGAGTTTTAGGCAGAGGAAAAGCATGTGCAAAAATGTTAGGAAATGAGAAAAAACAGAGCATTAATAGATATACAAGCAGTAATATGCCTGAAGGAAGCACTGGGGCTCTGGAGGAAGTATTGGAGACCCATAGGGTATTAAAAAATGAAAGGACACTACAGATTCTGTGATCTGGACCTTAGAGATGTGAAGCAGTTGAAGCACCTGACTAGACACTTGAAACCAGGTAAAGGGGTAAGGGCTTAGAAGGGTACAGTTCTGAACTTCCGAAAGTGGCCACCCTTCAAAATTTCCCGCTAGAATATGCCTTAACAAATATGTACATATACTAGCTTTCCTCTTTATGTCTTTTTTTTAAAAAAACCTCTGAGTAACTCGTAATATACTAGGCTTAAGTCATTCTTTGTGCTAACTCAGTGTCTAAAGCTGGTCAGCCCCCCAAAACCTGTTTTTCCTCCGTGGTATTGGTTTTGACATCAAATTTATTTATAATTTCCTACCTTGTGGCCTTGCTTTTAATTTAGTGAAGCCTCAAATATATGTATCACAATTTTCCTATTTAACTTTGTGCTCTTATACTTTTATTTATGTCATGATTTTATAAATATTCTAATACTTCAGTTTAAAACTTTGTTGAGTACCTATTATGTGTGATAAGCACCTAAAGGTGACTGAGACAGTCCTTGCCATCATGAAGCTCATAGTCTTTTGGGAGGATATACATGTAAATAGAGAATTGAAAATATAGTTCAGTTCATACTAAAGCAGATAGATGGATCAAGAGATAGAGAGGCACAAAAGGTGAACAAAGAACTCTACCGGAGGCAAAGGCAGCTTCAGGTAATATTTGACTTGTATCTGGAAGAATAAAAAGGAGTGTACAAGACTGAGAAATCATCAAGTATAAAAGCCAGAAGAATCATACAAGGAGTAGGCAGGCCCCAAGAAAAGTGACAGAGAACTTCACTCTGGCTTGCAATTAGAATTGATGAAGTTGGGTAATATTCTGAAATGAGACTGGACAGAGGTTGGGAATAAATTATGGAAGTCACAGCTAAGTTATAGAATTTGAATTTTTCCTCTTGGTAGCAGGGATCCAACAAATACCTTAACTAGGCAATAGTTTTCTTATCTTTTAATTGAAGAAAATAACTCTGACAGCATTGTAGAAGGTTGTTTGACCTGGAGAAAAATTGGTGGCAATGAATCTTGTTATCCCAGGTTCAACTTAATGACAAAAGATGAGCGTTGAGAAGGGAAGGCGGAATTCAAGGGATGTTTTTGAGCTATAATGGGTGAAACACCTGGATTGAGCAGCAGTAGTGAACCTGGAGAGAAATGGTCGGATTCTAGAGATACAGAAGATGAAGTTGACAAATCTTGAAGATTTTTCGGTTATGGATGTGGAGACAGGAGGAGTCAAGGCTTACTTCCATGTTTCTGGTTTGCACAACTGAAAGGAGGAAGATGCCATACACTGGGATGGAGGAGGTGGGCCATGATGTGTGGGTTACTTTAGACCTGTTCCACCTAGAGTTTCTTTTGAGACATGGAGGTAGAGATACCAGTAGGTAGAGGCTATACTGACCTGTAGCTCAGGGAAGAAGCCTAGGCTAGAGATGTGTCACTACAGATGAAAACTGCGGCCAGAGTAGCGTATCAGGTTACCTTTGAAAAGCATGGGTGAGCAGATAACAGAGTCTAGGACAGATCTCTGAGAAATCTGAACATTTAAATTCTGAATGGTGAGCCAAAGGAGATGCCTTACTTTGTTTTAAGTAAAACAAACAAATTATGACGTCATGGAAGCTATAAAGAAGAAGGGAATAATCAATAGTATTGAGTCAAATTGAGAGATCAAGAAATTGAGAGGACAGAAACTTAACATAAAAGTCATTGGAGGGACTTTGGAGGGAAGTCAGATTGGAGTGTTTTAAGGAAAGTTTGGGTAGGGAAGTCAATAGAGTGAGGGTAGATAATACACTCAAAATTTTTAACTGTGAAGGAGAGAAGAAAGGACAGTAACTGGGATGAGGAGTGGGGTTGAGTTATTTGTTTTAGAATGGACAAAATTAGGGTATACTGATGGGGGAAATTGTAGATGGAGAGTGAAGTGATAATTGGCTATCCTTGCTTTTGTCTTTACACAAAATATTCTTCCCAATTTAGAGATGTCCTATAGTAAAACAAAATGATGTTGAATTTTAGAGGCCTGAAAGTCACCAAGTTTGGGAAGCAGGAGTATCAGTAGGTAGTTCATTGTAGGAAAAGAAATTAATTCTGGGGTCTGAACCTGTAAAAGGAAAGGGGAAACCCATACATTTGCTCATCTTTTTCATCTTGAAATGTGAAAAAGTAACTGAATAATAATCTTAACTGTCTCCTCTTTAGTTCTATAATCCACATATGGATAAAATAGGATTCACTCAGCAGGTTGCAAGCTTGTGCCTCTAAACATATTTAGTTGAGCAAGAAGGCACAAAATGGAACCGTATGTGTTTTCTTTTAAGGTAATCTGCTTCAGTAGTTATTGTCAGCACTTCTGAGAGCCTCTTCCATATGCATTTTGCCATACTTTTTATAAATACTCTGTGTTGAGTCATTTTGATGTCATCTATTAAACCTTCCTTGCAAATATTTATTCATTGTTTTACAGGATTTATGAAAATAATAGCCTCTGTAATAAGATATATTGTAAGAATGTTAAATCACAAACAGATCCAGCAAAGATATTGTATTTCAAACATTCAGTACCGCCTAGGAATAGCCATTTTAAAAGATAAGCCTTGTATCAAGGTTTGATGGTCAATAAACACAGGTGAGTTTCAGACAAAAATGAGATTCCTAAAATAATTATCCTTTGGGAAAAATCTCATGTTTCTTGTCCATGGAATCCAAATCCTAGGGCTATTATTAATAACACCCAGAGCTACTTTACTTTCTTTGCTTTATAATGACACTTTAAAACAGCATTCATGGATTTTCTTGGCAATATTGACCTTGATGTGGCATTTAACATTTGCAAAGCAATCCTCTGACATGTTTCTATTAACATTGAGAAATCTATTTATGTTGGACCGCTACACATATATTCAATGTGGTGCATTTTCAGTGGTCTGTGCTTTGAGTTTATAAGCTCTATTTAAACTAGAACCTTGTTCCCCACAATCAGAATCACCTCCACTGCACCTCTCTCTCCCCACTAAGTCCACTAAGTCCTTCACACGTGCTCTGTGCATGGAGCCCATTCAGTAAATGCTCTTTACATTTACAGCCATATCAATTGGAGAAAAATAGTTTAAACAAATGAAATGAACAATTGACAAAGTTTTGCACACTGTAAGTTTTTGTAACTAATTCATTAGCATTCTACAACACTTTTTTTTCCTAACACAAATGGAAGATTGCCATACAAATCTATTGAATTGAAATGCTGTACTACTCACTTCAATCTCAGAATTTTTTTCTCAGACTTACTGCCTGGTTTCCAAAGAGATTACAGCTTGATTTTGTACCCATAGAATTTTCCCTTAGTCAGTTGCGCTGCAGCCAGATATCCTGGTTAGTTTATTCCCTTTCACATGCTGCTCTGTGAAAACTGTTCACTTACATTTTCCACAGATCACTACTAGCCACGAACAACATTGCTCTGCAGAAAAGCTGCTGTCCATGCTCTCTACACTAGATGCCATTATGCCTAGCACTGCCTTTCTTACTCTGGGACATGCCACTCATGTGTTTTAGCAATGCCAACTGTCCCTTGTATCTAGTACTCTATCTCTCCATTGGGGACACTTTACAAGTATTCTATATTCATTTTACTTGGCGCTTTCTTCTATCTAGCAAATACCATTAATTCATTCACTCCTTCTGGCTTCTCTCACCAAGTACAGTATTCCCTATCCCAGGAATAAAATTTTGTAACATATTTCTCTTTTTCCCTTGTGACAATATTTTTATTCAGCCATTTCTTTTACTTTTGCAGGCTGCATCTCTGTTTTTTGTCAGGAGCCTTTTCAAAAAAAACATGTATATATATTTTAAAGTGTATCTCATTATCTGTTTTTTCTCTGTGGACCAGAACAACTGAGGCTATGTGTACTCTAAAAATAGGTAGTGAAGAGCTATCACTGGAATATTGCATTTTTTTCTATGTAAATGTATATTTCTTCTTTTATGGAAGAACATGGGATATTATACACATAGTAAAGATAATCCCCTGTAATAAAAGCTATAATGTTAGAAAGTGAGTAACATTCATAGCTTTAATCTATGGCAATGAGTTTCATCAGTAAGAGTGTCAGAGAACATAAGCAGTTAAGATTCCTGGAGGCAAAATGTACCCAATTAAGGTGATTTACCACATTCCAAAATGACTTGACAAGTACATTTAACTCTACAAAACGATATCTGTTCTTATGTCTGTCATGGCTTAGAAAATTATGAGAATTCAAGATGTCATCATCATCACCATCGTCATCATTGTAATCAAAAGCATCTATTAAGTGTATTTCTATGATGGATCTGCTACTAAAGCCTTTTAAATATATAACTCATACCATCAAAGAAGTTCTAATCTGCTGTAGTGATATTATAAACCTATATGAACACATGCATACATTAAGTAAATGAATGCCCACATTGAATAATACTTTGCTGTTTTAGTAAGTCCAAGATGTTTGTTGTAAGATAAATAAGTTGCTGATGATTTAGATCAGGGGTCCAAAAACCTCTGTAAAGCTAGACAGTAAATTTTTTTGGCTCAGTGGCAACTACTCAACTCTGATGTTATAGCACAAAATTAGCCATAGAAATTCATAAATGAATGACCATGACTGTGTTCCTGTAAAATTTTATTTACAAAAGTAGGCAGTAGGCTATATTTGACCCACAGACCATAGTTCGCTGACCTTTCATTAAATGGTGGAAGAAACTGTCATATCTGTAAAGTCTTATTTCTTTATAAAAAGTAAAACTAGAATAGATTTTTACATGTAAAGGGATAATGATATGAGCCATCATTATCAGAGCCATCGCTGGGCATTTAAGAGAGAAAAGAAAATTTTTGGAGGCTAAAGATAATGAGAAATGACAAATCCAGGGAGGTAAACCAGTACTAAAGCCTGTGACTGCTGTGGAATATTTCCCAATCTCCAGCAGCCTACAGCTTTGATTTGAATGACTCATGTGAGGAGGACTGAAAGCAAAGACTGGAATCTCTGTGAGATAGGAAGTCAGACTTTAAATCTCTATGAAAGTCTATAACTCTGAGAGAGAACCAGTGGTTGATCTTAAAATTTAAAATAACACTCTGTATATCTATCAATTGATTGGTACATGGGCTTGGATGGGCTTGGATTTTTAATTTATCTTTGGATCATCAAAAAAAGTATAAGCTCAACATTTAATTAAAAGTGGTTTTATGTTAATTGTACCCCTAGGCATCTAGAATGAGCAAAAAACCCAGACACATCTAATTTTCTCACACATAAAATTGCAAGGAATATGAACTAAGACTAGGGGAAAGAATCATAAAGCACATACAGAAACAAGCTACCATGAGTTAGATTTAGTATAACCAATAATAGTAATATCAGACCAGCAAAACCTACAGATATTGGAATTATCATATATAAATATAAAATTAGTAAATGTTTAAATAAATAAAAGAGAGAATAACAAGTGTGACTAAAGAGCAGGACATTATCAGAGTTATCAAGGTAGTATTGTAAAAGAAAGCCATAGAAATACAAATATAAAAACGGAAATTAGAAACTGATTGGGACAGCTAAACAGCAGATTAGTCACAAGTGAAGAGAGAATTAGTAAACTGGAAGATAGAGCTAGAGAAATTGTCCAGAAATCAACACAAAGAAACAATGAAATAGAAAATAAAAAGACATTCTAAAAGATATGAATTGTAGAAACAGAAGTTCTAAGATGTATGTAATTTGAGTTCCATAGAGAATAGAATGAATGGGAGAAAGGCAATATTGAATGAGGTAATTAATGGCCATGAAATTACAGTATTTGAAACCCAACTAATCATAAGAAATATAAATCAAAAGCCATCCCAATCATGATTTACTATAATTAAAATGAATATTGATGGAAAACAGTCAAATTACAAAGGAGCAACGATTAGACTGATATCTGACATTGAAGTAGATGCTCAATGGAAGCCAGAAGGCTGTGGAATAATATCTTTAAAATTCTGAGAAAATCTAATTTTGAACACAGACTTGTATAGCCTGTAAAATTATTTTTTAAGAAAAAGCATTAAGTAAAGACTGTTTTTAGATAGGGAAAATTGAGAGAACTTACTATCAACAGATCTCTCTAAAGAACTAGAGGATGAACTTCATGAAGAAGTTAAAAATCATTAAGAAGGAAAGACAGAGTGACAGAGGAATGGTAATCAGAGAAAATAGCAAGTATAAGGAAATAAAACTTGATGGTATAGAACAATACTAACAATATCTAATTTGTAAAAATTAAATGTTAGAATTAAAATATTGGGTAAAAATATGTTTGGAGATAAAACACTCTAAGGGCCTATAATGTTTAGAAAGAGGGAACAGATATACCTTAACTTTGGACATGTAAAGCTAAATATACATGCTAACATTTTTGGGATAATCGCAAATAGAATAAAGGTAAAGTATGTAGTTTCCAAACTAATGGAATGGAAATATATGGGGACTAGGGAGGGGACAAACAAGCAAGCAGATAATGATAAAAAATATTCTATGTCAAATTTTAAAAAAAGCAGGAAAGGAGAAAAATGATATAGAAAAAGGGAGCATTAGAAAGCCCCAAAGAATTAGGGTGGAAACAATTCCAAATTTCTTAATTATTATATTTATTATATTATTATATAACATATATAATGTTACATATTATATGTTATGTATATATTATATTATTATAATAAATATAAATGGACTAGATTCTGAAATTAAAAGACAAAACTGTCAGAATAAATCAAAAGATACCAACTGTATTAATAATAACCAAAAGAATAACTAACCAGTAGTTACTAATACTAACTAATACTAAGCAAAAGAAAGTGTCCTATATTGTTATCCCACAAAGTAGACTTTAGGGTAAAGGACATTGCAAGCAATAAAGAGAAGCAATAATTAATGATAAAAGATTCAATTTCCCAGGAACATATAACAATTCAAAATTTTTATACTGTTAATAATATGGCTTCAAAATATAAAATGAAAAAAAACTGAAATACTTCAAGGAACATAGCTTTTAAGTGCCATCTATTATATTTGTTAAAAGGAATCTGATAAGTTTTATGAGGTCTTCACTAACATTAAGAAACTCATGAAAAAATCAACTGTGATTGATTTTTTAAAAGCAAATGGATAACCTACTATAGAATTTCTGAATGGAGAGGCAGCTTAAAGATAAGCTAGCAAAATCATTGTTTTTAAGAATAAAGAAACTGAGGTCCCAACAGGTTTGGTAATCCATCAAAGGCCAGACAACATATACTGGCGAAGCTAGCACTAGAAGTGAATTAACTGACTTCCAGACCCTTTAAGTAGTACTTGCATACAGCCCTATTCTCAATTGCATTTCTCTTGTAACATAAGTTTTGGTTTTATTATTTTTGTTTTCTGTGCTTTTTTCCCTCTTACCTTATTTGGTGTAGAGAAGTAGATTTGTCCTAAGATAAAAAGTGGAAGGCAAGGAAAGGCATAGGTGTAGACATGTGGGATTTCAGATAGGATGAAAAGAAGTTTCAGATAGGATGAAAAGTAGATGGAAGTACACAAGTGAGAGCAAAACTCATTTGGAAGAACATACGGAATTACAATTCTGGTACAGAATCCTTTCCCTTACAAGTTATAGGTAACACCCATTCCAGTCCTGGAAAGGAATACTCTGGATTCTTCTGGGAATCATGTCTGCCTGGAAAGAATCTGGACTATATCAAAAGTCTGGAGAATCCCATACTCTCCTTTGCCATTCACATGATGTGATGAAGTTTATAGGACTGCTGGGGAAAAAGATGTTAACAGTAATAGAAGTAGAGTTCCAACAAACGTCACATACATGAACAAATAAAAGTCTGTGGGCAGTTTTATTCTGCTAGAATTCTTCTATCACAAAATTCTTAAACCCCAACCTTATTTTGTTCACAGACTTTTATCATAATGTTACTCCCTACTCATTGCATTATGCCAACAATGTCTTTTGTTTATCCTCATTGTGATGCCCAGGCCTCAACTCCTTTTATGCTTCTAGTTTGAGTTAAATACTTCTGCTTTAATTTTCTTCTCTCTCCATTGCCCTATTGCCAGTCACTTTAACTGTCATCTTAATTTTCCAAAAGTACTCTTATCTATGGCAGTATGTAGCTGAGCTCCTGCTAACGTTAGAGAAAATCACAGGGCCACTATAGATAAGCCCCAATATAATACAAAACTGATAACGTCATCTGCATCTTCAGGAAACTCTTCATATCTTAAAAGATATCTAGATTTCTCATTTTCTGTAACAAATACCTCAAACATTTAGCACTGTCCTTAAATTTGTTACCATGCCTCTGTTGCTTTTCTCAGCATATTATCTTGAAACTATGACCATCATAGGAGAAAAATAGAGAACAAGTCTTCAATTTACCATTACTCCCTGATTTGCTAACATTCATTCAAGTCCCAATTATGAATGCCTACAATGTGCCAGGCACTTTCATTGTCTCCTTTCTACTGTCTTAGATAAACCTTTAGCTCATATTAATACAAGATAAACCTTTTTCTTTGCCTTAGCTTTTGATTCTGTGCCTACACACACAAAGAATCTTTCTTCTCAAGAAGTTTTAAAAAGAAATTGTTTTGTTTTGTATTTCCAACACTCCCTTCCATTTACTTTCACTTTGTCCTACACACATTTCTAAGTCCCTTCCATGTTAAACATTCACTTTCCTTAGGTCCAGATGCCCCTGGTCAGTCACTGCCATTGTGCTCCCCAGGCCTTCAAAACATCTTAAAAGGATGGTCTCTGCTTTAAGCTTCTACTTTTTACTCTCCATTGATTATTAGACCCTTTGAAATCTGGCTTCCTTTTGACTTCTTCCCAAAAAATCACTCTGGAAAATGATTACAAAAAACCCCCAAACTCCAATGACTATTTTTAGTTTTCATTTGACTTGATCTTCCTTGGTCTTTAATGTTATTTACTGCTTTCTCCTTCGTAAAGATGATTTTTTCCCTTGGTCACCGTGACATTATTTTCTCCTTTTTTCCCCCCAAAAGCCCCTTCAAGTGCTTCTTTAATCCTCTTCTCCCTCAGTTGAAATTACCAGTAATTAATGTTCAGACTTCTTCTTTCCTTACTCTATATGCTCTTCCTCTGAAAGGTGAACCTACTATGACTCCTGACTCACATGAATTGAGATTGGACATTCATACAGATGAATTAGTAGTAATCTCATTCTCTCTTGATTTAGCTATACAATAGCACTTTATTGATCTCTCTACTTCTAGTTATTTTTACATTTGATCCTTTCTCCATTATATGCCAGGTATACTTTTTAATATAAACTCTAATCATCACACTCTTACCCCTAACATCTTTATTTAACTCCCTACTTCTTGAAGGAATTTTAAAAATTCCCTCCTTAGCACAGCATGCAAAGCCCTCTATGATCTGGCCCCAACTAAACATTCTAAGCTTTTCTCTAAGATTCTATACCATATGTATTATACTTGGAGCTGCACAAAACCCCTTATTAGTCTCCAAACATGCTATTTTCTTTCATGCTTCCATAATTTTGGTGTTGCTCTCTCAATGTATAGAAAGCCTTTTTTGTTTGTTTTTATGAAATTCTCTGCCTGCTAGACTACTGTTCATCCTTCAAGGACTAGTGTGTATGTTATTTCCTCACTGAAGTCCTTCTAGGCTCCCTCAGGCAGGGTTAATATTCTCTTCCTTAATGTAGCTATGACACTTTATTCTCTCTATTATAGCCTTTCCACATTATATTAGAATGCTTTGCTAACTGCTTCTCTTCCCCAGTGGACTGTGTGCTCCTCGAGGACAAGAAAATCAAAGCAGAGCAAAGTGCCTGGAACATAGTAAGTACTAGATAATTTGGTATTGGCTGAATAAATTATCTGCTCTGACAACTGATGACTTGCTAGCATTGATGAATGCCTGAGAGTCTCCAGAATTGAAGTTTATATCTCACATCAGCTGAAGTAGTTGTCTCTGTAAAAAAAAGGGGGCAAATATTTAGAACTTTCTTATATATAAAACAAAATATAATTGAAAGCCAACTCTTTTCATCCTTTTGACTTTACTGTTTTTACAATTCTGTCTTTGATGTAGGATCCACTTCTTCCTTTGAACTCAACATTCAATCAGTCACTACCAATTAGACTGTCATTTAAAAAAATCACCTTCTCAAATATGCTTTAGATTCATCCTTGTTATTACTACCTGAATTTAGACATATCACACTTGGATTGTTATGATAGAATCCTAATTTTGAGTTATTAATTTCAGCCTCCTCCGCCATAACCCATCCTATATATATACTCCTACTTTAAGTGGTTGTGCTAGATTAAACTCCTACCTAAGTGGCAGTTTGAGCCTGTCACTCCCCTACTTGAAAAAAAAAAAAAAAAGAAATCCAGTGACATTAAACAAACCACACTAACTTAGTATTCAGATTTTCTCTTACTGGGGCTGTAGGATTCCTCTCTGGCTCCATTTCTTCACCATGAACTTACATGATCTTTATTTGTAGCTTGACTGTAAGCACCTTGAGACAGGAGCTGTGTCTCCTGTAGTCAGCATTCTATCGTTACCACATAGCGCATTTCCTGGGACATTCTAGATGCTCAACTTTTGTTGAATAAATTAATGAAAGTATGCAGAGTTTTTCAAACATGCTTCTTCAAGTTCTTTGGCCATTGGCCTGCATAGGGTGGGGAATGAGGAGACAGGATGGGTAAGTGGGTAGAGAATATGACAAGTGACTTAAGCTGGTGGTGTTGGACTCCAGCGCCCACTTTGGCTTCCACTAGAACAACTCAACAATGCCACATACGTTAGCTTTGTATTTGGGGGTCACCATAAGTTTTTATAGAAAAAGCATGAGTTTTAAGTCAGATGGACCATTTATTTTAATATAGAGCAGTGTGTGAGGTTTGGAAAGAGACAGACCAATTAAGCTCTTTGAATAAGGCAAGTGAGGTGCTAAGGACAAAGATTAAGGTGGCACTCATTCTCAAGGGCATGCATTTGATCTACCCAAGTCCCAGCCCTAGTGGCCAAACTAGACTTTAAAACTTTCTCCATCATCTTGCTCCCTCTTTACACCAAGACTATGCTCCCTGCCAGTTAAACCTAAGGAAAGCCTACTTAGAATACAAGCCTTTCTATATGAAGGCTTCAGCAGTCAGCCATCAAGAGTGTGTGTTTGTCTGTGTGTCTCCCCTCTGAACTCCAGTGGATCTTCAATTTATACCTTTCAGACTTAACTCTTTCTAGTACTAGTATAAAAATTCTGCTGACTGCCCATCTTAGCGCATACATATCTTAACTCACCTGCCTGATGCAAGTTCTCTCAGGGATAGGATCCTATTTAATTCAAATGTCCCTCTACATCTAATATAGTAATATACACATAGTAGCTTTTCAATAAAACAGTTGAGGATTTAATGAATATTCTTCCTATTTGGATGGAAACGTTTAGTTCTTACATTGGTATTTTGGCTCTGGAGAGGTAGCTACTTTAGCATGTGCATTGAATTTATTTTCAGATCTCCATTAAATCATTGCATTTTTTTTCCTTAACCATAGAAGCTTTTTTTTTTTTTTGGCGG